>NW_005201716.1:0-7272 GCF_000372725.1 Emiliania huxleyi CCMP1516 | reverse complement strand
ACTACAGCCCGGCCGGCGCCAAGCTGTTCCGCTCCAAGCGCGAGATCCTGCAGCACCTCGCCGCGGTCGCCGACGCTGAAGAGGCGGCCGAGGAGGCGGTGTCGGCGGCGGTGGCCGCGGCGGCAGCAACGGGGGCCGGGGCCGGGGCGGCGGGGGCGGGCGCGACCGGGCCGGCGGCCAACGCTAGGACGGCTGCTGCTGCTGCTGGCGGCGGTGCGTCCGCCGCCCCGAGCGCCGGCACGAGCGCCGCGGCTCCCGGCGCGCCGCCGTCCGGGGCGCCACCGCCGCAGCAGGCGGCGGCGTCATCGTCGGCGGCCTCGTTGCCGTCGGCGGCGGCCGCGGCCGCGGCGACCCCCGGCACGCAGGAGGGCCGGGCCGCGGACGCGACGGAGGAGCTGCGGCGCGCGTGGGCGGAGCGGAGGCAGGCGCAGGCCGCGTGGGCGGAGCGCATCCGGAGTGTTGCGCGCGAGCGGGCCGCGGGCGGCGCGGCTGCGGAGGAGGTGGCGGACGGCCACGCGTCTTGAGGTGTTGAGCGTCTGGCTTGTGTGTCTGTGTGACGCTCCAGTGTGACCGTCCCTCCGTCTTGCGTACGGGACCCCTCGATTCTGCCTGGTGCCCTGGGAGGGGCCGGGGGAGAGGAGGGGCCGGGGGAGAGGAGGTGCCGCGATCTCGTACTTTTAAGGGAGGGACGCTGGGGATTCTCAAAGGTATACCCTTGTGGAATGGCGGCCGGATCCAGCCTTAAAAGTACGAGATCGCGCGCGCTTCGCGCACAGCACCGCCTGTTCTCCGCGGCTGTGTGACGACGCGTGCCGTGTGCCAGCAGAGTTGGGCGCGCGCGGCGCGACGGCGCCGGCGAGGGAAGGCGCGGGTGCAGCGGCCGCCGGCGGTCGTACCGCTCGCTGGCCAGCGCAGCAGCGGACAGCGCAGCGGCCGCCGGCGCAGCAGCCAGAGCAGCCGGTGCGCGCCTTGCGAGGCGAGTACTGCCGCCCGGCAGCCTTGAGGCGGCCAGGCGCGGCAGTATACTCGTTCGAATGTTGCGAGCCGTGCGCGCGCCGAGGCGCCCGCGGCGCGCGCCCGCCCGGCTGCCAGTAGGAGGCGGCGCAATATGGCCTATAGTACAGCCCTTGAGGAGGAGGAAGAGGCTGGCTGGCAGTGCTGTATGCCGCTGAGGGGCAGTTTTGGGGTGCTGACCCACGCCCAGGGGGCTGCAGAAGGCGTCCGCAGCCGGGACAACCCGCCCCCCCAGCCGAGGCCGGTCGAAGCCCACTTTACCACAGCCATGAGGAGTCCTCTTGGTGCTCCTGGCGGCCGTTCAAAGGTCGGGCGCGCGCCGATGGGGGGTGGGTGTGTCTTGCTTGCTCCACACCGAGCGCCATCGGTCCGGACCGGCGTGGTCACCGAGGGTCGGCTTGCACAAGGTCTGTGCCGCGGGCGCTCGGCGCCAAGTGCAGTGTCACGCGCGCGCGAGCGGGTCACAATGGAAACCCTCGTTTCCTATGAACTCGGTCCCCCAACGGAAGAGGCCTCGCTCCTATTGAAACACTCCAACATCAGATTTGCCTCGTGCGTCCCTTTTAAAGCTATTATCTTTTGGGTCCTGTGGGCCCCTTATCATACTTAGTCGGCACAGGCGCACGTCCCCGCAGCGCCACCAGCACCTGTGCCTGTAACCTGCGAACGCGCCGCATATGCGCAATCTCCGCGCATGTGCGGCACTCGCAAGCCTTTCACTCCTCGCAAGGGCCGAGGCCGACGCGGCCAGCTTCGGCCTCGCCTTCCTCGAGGCGAACGCAGAGGCAGAGGGCGTGGTAGTCCTGCCCTCGGGGCTGCAGTATCGTGCTCTGGCTCACGGCGGTGGGGAAACGTCACCTGCCGTCGACTCGCCCATCGAAGTTAGCTGGGAGGGCTTCACCGCGGCCGCCTTCAATGCGACACCTCGTGGCGCACCCTTCTACTCGACATACGCGGGTGATGGGCCAATGCCACTCACGCCGCAGGAGGGGGTGAGCGCGTGGGAGGAGGCGCTCACACTCATGGGCGAGGGCGACAGGTGGGAGCTGTTCGTGCCGGCCCAACTCGGCTACGGCGAGGACGGCATGGAGGGCGTCGTCGAGAAAGGAGAGGCGCTCGTGTATGTCCTCGAGCTCGCCGTCATTGAGGGTGAGAGCAAGACCACTCCGCGGCGATCGCAAGGAGAAACTCGCCGCTCATCGGGCCCAGCAGTGTGCGACACGTGGCGCCTCCACTAGGCGAGACCCCGAGGCGGAACTCCGCGCGGCCGAGGAGGCGCTCGAGGCGTGGGACGACCTCGACGGAAGCAGCGGCGGGGTTGGGTTGGCGCGCCTCGACGGCGTGACGGAGCTTGACGATTGGTGCGCTCGGGCGCCGCCGCGCCCGCTCGTCCTCGCACAGCTGCGCCTGCCGCTCGCAGGCGCCCAGCACGTCCGCCTCCCAATGCCCCTCCCTTCCCTCCCCTTGCCTTCCACGACACCCACGCCTTCCCTTTGCCTTTCACGACCATCGCACCTCGTTGTCCACGACCATCCACGACACACCCACGACACGACGATCACACCGTTTTGACAAGCCTGCGACGATCTGTGTCACAGGAGTGCTGCTCGCCGCGTTCCTCGAGTCCGCAGCGGCGCACGCAGGTCAGGAGGCCTCATACGCATACGCCGCCGACTCCTTCTACCTGCCCTCGCCGCTCGAGCAGTACCTCGGGCTCGCTGCGCCCGCCATCTACGTCTCTTTCAACCGCGGCGCCTCCTGGGATCGCTGCGCCGCTGGGCTCGAAACGCCGGCGTGGAGTCACGCGCCGCTCATTCCCCTCGAGCCAGGCACAGACGCCGACGGCAAGCCAGCGCCGCCCAGCGTCGCGGCGGTGCGCGAGGCACTCGAAACGTGCGCATTCGGACGTGCGCAGCCGCATGGGGACGAGCTGTGAATGGCCGGACGGCGGTTTCGGTGCGATGTAGTAAGAGGAATCCTCCGTGTTCCGCGGCGTGTTCCTCACACACAGGGTCACAGCTCAGGCCTCAGCACACTACACAGGCTCAGCGGAGAGCGGTCTGTTGTTCGCCATGGTTGAAAAAAGGGCTAGAGGTCGCTCTACATGCACACGACACGCCCATGTTTGTACTCTAGTCGCATCTCTCTGCCGCCGTCTGTTACCATAACCGGAGTTATTGACGGCACACGACATAGTGTATCATATCTGTGCTGGCGATGGCGTAGTCCTGCACGAAGAGGTGCTCGGCGAGCAGCTGCCCACGCCACACCAACTCGTTGCCCCCCACGCGCCGCCTTCCAGCCGTCGCGGCATCCACGCCAACCAGCTCCTCGGCCAGCCCGTGCAAGTCAGCGATCGAGTGGTCGGGGAAACAGCGGAGGAGATGCACGATCTCGACACCCACCGCGGAGCCGCCGGCTGCGTCGGCTGCGACCACCGCGGCGGCTTCGGAGGCTGCGGCGCTGGCCGCGCCGCTCGGCGCCGGCGGCGCGGCCGGGTCGTCGAGAGCGACGAGGAGGTTGTGCACCTCGTAGGCCGGGTCTGTGCGGAGGTCGGAGACGGAGACGGTGAGCACATCGTCCACCGAGCGCACGCCGCGGAGCCAGCGGCCGCGCGGCGCGGTGCCGGGTCCGGTGCCGTCGCGGATCTCCTCAAACGCTCGGACGACGGCGGCAAAGCGCTCGGCGGCGCCGGGGTCGTCGCCCGCGACATCCGGGTGCAGCGAGAGAGCCAGCCGGCGGAAGGCTCGCTTGCACTCGTCCAGTTCCTCGCCGCGCCTGACGCCGAGCACCGCCCAGGGGCTGGGAGCAGCGGTGCCGAGGAGCCGTCGCGCAGCGAGGCAGGTCAGCATTACGCCCAATCGGCGAAGGGAAAAGAATTTTGATCGGACACACTATGTAAGAATTTCAGTGCGAGGTGGCATGAAGGTTGCAGCGAGAATCGGCGAGAGACTGCGAAGAGAGATAGGAAGAGGCAGACTCCCTAGGGTGGGCGACGGATAGCGCACCACACACCTCTCCTTAAAATCCCTGTGTGGTGGCGGCGTGCCGTCCTCCCATCCCTCCCTTGGGTTGTCTGTTTTCTTTCTTTCTTTTTCAGTGCGCCTCCTAGGAGAAAAGAAAATCAATCAAGAAAAAAGACGGAGTACAGCTGAAGAGTCCCCGGGGCCCGGGCTAGAAGGGGGCCCGTGAATCTGCAGCCGTGAACATCTTTAGCTTGTGAGCCCTCGAAGTGTGAGCCAGGAAAAGGGTTGAACGAAGTCAAAAGCTCTGTGCAAAGCTGGAAAATGGCCTCACACTCAAATCTGTCTCACACAAAAACACGCTCGGACAGCGGCGTTGCGCGGCTCAAATGGAGAGTCTTGCCGTACGGCGTCTAGCGACATTTCTACCCGCCTCTGGGCTCTTGTCGCGACAGCTTGTCGTGCTGGCAATAGCCTTCGGGGCCCGCCTGTGCGTGCTGATCCCCTCTGTGGCACTCCTTGTGTGTGCCGTCCGCCGCAAGCACGAGCACATGCAGCGCGAGGGCGTGCAGAGAGGCGCACGGCGGCCAGCTGGACGGCGGGCGCCGCGCACGCGCCTCCATGGCTCGGAAATCGACCTGTTGCCTATTAACACAGCCGGCGTGAGCGGTGAAGAGGGCACGGGGCCGGACTTTAACACAATCGGCGATCGCCAGTCAGCGCCGCCGTACAGGTAAAGGTGCTTTGCGTGGTCACAGGGCTTACCCCGTGCCCCTCCGGTGCGATTCCGGCCGCAGCCGGTGTGCAGCAGACTGGTCTCGAGGTAAACGCGCCGTGGAGGCAGACAGAACGGAGGGGCGCTCAGATCGAGCTCGACGCGGCTGCTGCCCGCGCGCGCCATCGGGGTGTTTTGCGAGTCCGGGTAGGAGCCTGACGAGGCAGGGCCGGGCTGAGAGCAGAGAGCAGAGGGTATCATAGGTCCAGGAGGAGCACAGGGGAGCCAGCTAGCAGAGGAAGGAGTGGTCCAGGGGAATAGCAAAAGGGTGAGCAGACCGATAAGAAGCCACTTTGCCGCTGCGCGCGAGAAGGTGTAGAGTCCGCGCGCAATCTGCTGGAGTGTGTTGTGCTGCAGGCCGTCCCTCGACAGCAAGAGGTCAAAGCCGGCAGGCAGCGCAGCCTGGCGGTCGCTGAAGTCTACGACACTGAAGTTGGCCTCCATGCCCTGCAGTGGAGAAGTAAGGTCCCGCCGCTTGCGCTGGTGTGACTCAACCAGAAATGGGACGATGTCCGCTCCGTGGTACCGGAGGGGATGGTTTGCGGCGCGCAATGATGCAAAGAGGGCCTGCTGCCAGACAAGCGCGCCGCAAGGGATGTCGAGCATTGAGTGCACGCCGAGGGAGCGGATTAGCGCAAGCAGGACCCTCCGAAGTGGGCCTAGAGGTAAAGTTGAGCATTGATGGACGATTTTTCACACGAACTAAGTCGGTGTTTCGTATCAAGAATACTCATGCACTCACGGGCGCGACACCGTTTGCAGCCGTCTGCTCAACTGCTGGTGCTGCGTTGGTGCGTTGTGTGCCTGTTCGTGTTCCGTGCTCCGCGCATGCCTGTGAATCCAAGCGTTGAGCCCTGGCCCGAACCGCCGCCGACGCCGCCCCACTTGTGTCGGCGGTAGACATTGGCAAAGGAGCTCTGCGTCGTGGGGTCGAGCGCAAGGCGCCGCCCGGCCTCGACGTGCTCGCCGTCGATCGGCTGCTTTGAGGCGCGCATTTTCGCGACAGCAGTTTTACACGTGTCGTGAAAACGCGAGGTAAAAAACACAAGCAACTTCTGTTTACTTTATGGCCCCTTCCCTGCGAACGTGCACCCCCTAAGGGCCCTAGTAGCCCGATACCGATCATCCGGCCCGCTGGGTGCGCTTCTTACTACATACTAGCTCCCCGGCCCTGGGTGGTTGGGTGTGAGTCTGAGACTGAGTGAGGTTAATGACTGCACTCCAAAGTGCTCCAATTGACGCCGCTGCTGTACCGGGCCGTGAGGGCTGGCTGAAGCGCCGCGTCGGGCGGCCGCCAGCATGCGACTTTGAGAGAAGCTCGGCCTCGTTCACAACACTCAAGAACCACCTTAATCCTTATTCATTATTATCTCATTCTCAAGATGCGCGCCCGGAAGAAAGGCAGGCGATAAATATTGATTCTCGCCCCTGTAACTATTGATATTGATTATTGACAGCATCCCCTCTAACTATTGACAATATATTGACATATTGATCGCTGATTTTAACCTCCAAAAGCACCAATGTCGACATTTGTCCCAAACATTGCCTAGATGTGGGCTGAAATCGAAAAAATCGCGAGTTCAAGGCGATTTTTAATGCGCGGTTTAAGCGATTTCGAAGCGATTTTGGCCCGTTTTTAGCGATTTAGAGCCACTTTCAAGCCATGGACGATGGACCCACCTGACGGTCCTGACCAGCCCAGGCCCAGCCTCTCCTCTAAAGCCGTAACTATTGCCATATATATTGATATTGATCTCGCCTCTCTAACTAATTAGTTTAACTAT
Source organism: Emiliania huxleyi CCMP1516 (assembly GCF_000372725.1). Taxonomy (NCBI): domain Eukaryota; phylum Haptophyta; order Isochrysidales; family Noelaerhabdaceae; genus Emiliania; species Emiliania huxleyi. The sequence continues at coordinate 733 of NW_005201716.1, read as the reverse complement.
TGGAGCAATATATTCAATATTTATCGCCTGCCTTACCCGGAAGCCGGATGATATACTGTATCGCGAGATGCGATGCGCGCGCATATCCTTCATATCTGTGTAGATGGCGGGGGGTCCCCAGACGGTCTCCGGGTCCGTTTTGGACCCGGATGTCACAAGGCAACCACACACTGAGGTTGAGTAAATCAATAATACATCCGGTCGCGAGGCGCACACTCGCCGCGCACACTCGAGCGTGCGGCCGCGTCACCGCCGGCCAGCTGACCGCTCGAGGCCCTCCAGACGCGACAGCTCGTCGCACCACCGCATGTGGGCACGGCCGGCCTGCTCCTGCATGCTCGTCCGCTCCTGGCCCTGGTAGTGCCCCGCCGCCTCCATCATCTTTTGGCGCTGGGCACGCTCGTGCCGGCAGCGCTGCCGCACCTTCGCGAGCGTCTGCCGCTCCACCTCCCCCTCTGCCGTGGCGAGAGAGGCGCCTGTCGGGGGGGCAGAGCTGTCCGTTTCGAGCGATTGATCGCGCCGTCCGAGTGGGAGAGCTCGAGCGAGTTCTCTCGGCGGATCTCGGCGAATCGAATCTCGGCGGATCTCGGCGGATCTCGGCGGATCTCGGCGGATCTCGGCGAATCTCGCGCCGTCTGAGTGGAAGAGCTCGAACGAGTCGTCGACGAAGTACGGCACTCCCATGCGGAGTGTCTGCCGCTCGAGCGGCCACGGGGAGGAGGGGTGCAGCCGC
>NW_005201717.1:0-1044 GCF_000372725.1 Emiliania huxleyi CCMP1516 | reverse complement strand
CTCGCAGCGACCTTCATGCCACCTCGCTCGCGTTCTTCCCACTCTCGTCGTTCTCTCTCCCTGTCTCTCTCCTGCTGTTTCATCCTCTGACTCATCGCTCTCCTCTGCCTCGTTCACGTTCTTTCTTCTGCGGCGCCGCCGCCGCCTGCCGATCCCTTGCTCTCGCTGCTTCTCTCGCTAATCGGCGGGAAAAGAAAGAAAACAGCCACCTAAGGGAGGGATGGGAGGACGACGGCACGCCACCGCCACCACACGGGGATTTTAAGGAGAGGAGTGTGGTCCTAATCCGCGGCCACCGCGAATTCTAACTCAAGAATTCTTTCCCCGAAACCAAGCGGGGTGGGGACCGCGCCCTCAGAACAAGAGCAGCTGTGCTGGCCCGTCGTCTCCGGATGGGAAACTGTGGTAGCCGCGAGGTACCTGCGGTCGCGGTCCCGGAGCGCACCGCCCTGGCGCCCTCGCGCCCAAAGACGAGCGCCAACGCCTCGACGAGGGCGCGCTCCTCCTCCTCGTCCAGCCGCGCAAGCGTTGGCAAGGTGGCCGCGGCGGGCGAGCCAGGCCGCAGCGAGGAGGAGTGGAGGGAGGTGATCCGGGCGGAGGACCTTGCCGCCTTTGGCTCCAACGAGCCCGGCTCGGCTGCTGCCGCCGCCCACTCGGCGCAGCTCGGCGTGACGATTGAGTATCTGCTCGAGTTTACGCGTGAGCACAACTGCTGGCATTTTCCGACGTGGAAGGTGGTGACGGACATCATCAAGCCGGCGACACGCGCGCGGCGGCAGCGTTTCGCCGAGCTGGATGCGGTGCAGGCCACCGGCGCCGTCGGTCGCGCGGACACGTTTGCGTCGCACTGCTGGGGAGCGCTGTGGGGCTTGCTGGTCGCGTCGCTGGCGGATCAGGCAGACGTGCGGCGGCGGGTGTGGGTGGACGTGTTCGCGGTGCGGCAGTGGGCTGGGAACGAGGCGGACCACGCCTACGACGCGGTGGTGCCGCACTGCACCTCCTTCGCCATCTGCTGCCAGGCATCATGATCAGAATGAACTACGG
>NW_005201718.1:0-1044 GCF_000372725.1 Emiliania huxleyi CCMP1516 | reverse complement strand
CTCCTGGCTCCCTGCGCCCCCACATGTAGCCCTTTGAGTGGGTCCCCTGGGACACAGCGAGCCGGCCCGACCATGCAGGGTCGGTCCCCCCGAGTGCTGTGAACGTAATGAGTGGTAGGTGTGAAAAGCCACCAAAACACTAAAAAGCGTGAAGAGGCGCGCGTGGGTCTCAGGCTCGGCACGAGTGCAAGCCTGGCCTTCCTTCACCACCCAGGCGAGGGGCCTGGGCGCGTCGGGGGGACGCCGAGCAGCGGCTGGTGTGCCCCCTCACTACTTCAGATGGTACGCGCGAGGGCCCGCGTACCTGTACGGCTGCCCACGAACGGTCCACATCGCGGCTCATGGCACCGGCGCGGCGCTGGAGAGCTTGCCCTCGGTGGTGAAGGAAGCCCGGCGCCCGCCACTCTTGAGGGCCGGTTGCCCTGGGGCCGGCAGAGGCAGCTACGTCCCCTTTTCCGGTTACGAAGGACAGGAAAAGAAACACGATTTCCGCCGGCCAAGAGCCAGCCTCGGCAGGTGCAGTTTACGATGGTCGCGATGTCGACGTTGTCCGGGAACGACCCGGACAGGTATCAGAAGCAGAAGAAGGCGGCGGCGGCGCGCGCGAGGCGAGAGCAAGCCAAGATCGAGAAGCGGTCCGCTGAGATGGCCGCGGCGGCGGCGGAGGCGGTCGCGGCGGCGGGAAGCAAGCGGCGGCGGGAAGCAAAAACTCGCCCAATATAGGTCGGAGAGGCCAAAAAAGGAGTCGTACGGAATGCACAATGCAGGTGCGGAATACAGAATCCCACCCAAGAGTGCACTGTGTGTGCAGAGAGGGTCTGTAGATGATCTCTATGCAGACTGCAACCTGCATGCTACATGTCTCAAAATGTCGGTTCTAAGTTGTATACGCGGTCTCCGACGACGACCCTTAGCCCCTGCGCCGCCTCGATTTCGCATCCGCTCCGCGGCCGACTGACGGGCCACCCCTTCCCCTCGTGCTTTTATTTTCCGCTTCACCCCCCCCCCCCTGGCCTCATCAGCCGGATGGATTTCTTTTTAGAA
>NW_005201719.1:0-10672 GCF_000372725.1 Emiliania huxleyi CCMP1516 | reverse complement strand
GCCGCCGCCGCCGCCGCCTCTGCTGCCGCTGCTCTCGCCGCCTGCGCTGCTACAGAGGCCCCTGCCGCCTGCGCTCCCCTGCTCGCCCGAGCGCCGACTCGACGCGATGAAGAAGCCGGCGGTGCGACCGGAGGCAGGCGCCAGGAGCCGCCGCCGCATCGGGCTCGGCTCGCCCTTGTCGACGTTCCAGCCGACTAATTTCTCGAACCGCTCCCGAAAGCCCTCATGCGTCATGTTGCCCTTACTGTCGACCCGCCGCGTCATTGGCATCCACCTGCGCTCCCCGGGGCCGGCAGCCTGGCATCGAGTCACGAAGAGCCTCGGGTCCTGGTAGGGGGTGCGCCCAAACTTGTCTCCTCGCAAGAAGATTCCGACCTCTTGGAAGGCCTGCACCGCCATCAGCAGCGGCAGCCGCTTGGACATGGCGTCCTCGAGGGCGGCCTCCTCCAGCTTCGGCATAGCCTCCCGCAGACAGCTGACCAACGTCTGCTCGGCGCGAAGCTCCCGCTCGAGCTGCCGCGGGTCCACGCTCAAGTACACGTGCCCAGACTCGCTCCAGCACACCGTGCCGTCTAGCCACCGGGGTTCAGGGTCTTCCCTGAGAACGAAGCTGAGCCGGTCGCCCGAGCGCAAGCCCCCGTACTGGACCATGTGCTTCAGCTCCGCCCGTCTCTTGTACGGCTCGTCCATCGAGATGGTGGTGCCGGGCTGAGTGGACGGAGGCGGCGTGACCTCAACCTCACGGCCGCTCGTCGTCGTCGCCTTGACAACCTCGCCCGGCCGCCACGACGCGGCCACGTTCACCGTCAGCTGGGTCCTCTGTTGCGGCTGCTTTGGCTTCTTTGGCTTCTTTCGCTCGCCGCCGCCGCCTCGGCTCCCTCCGCCGCCGCCGCCGCTCCCTCCGCCACTGCCGCTGCCGCCGTGCCCGCCGCCGCCGCCGCCGCCGCTGCCGCCGACGCCGCTCCCTCTACCACCGCCGTCACCGCCACTGCCGCCGCCGCCGCCGCCGCCGCCGCCGCCGCCGCCAGCCGTCGTGTCCGCCGCCTCCCCGATCTGCTGGTCGGCCGCCTGTCTCATGTGTTTGTGCGCCCAAGCCGACGGGACAGGACTCGTGCCCAAAAAAAGAAAAAATGCCCAAGCTCCCTCGCGAGTGGCATGAAGGTTGCAGCGAGAATCGGCGAGGGACTGCGAAGAGAGATAGGAAGAGGCAGACGCCCAAGGGTGGGCGACGGATAGCGCACCACACCCCTCTTCTTAAAATCCCTGTGTGGTGGCGGCGTGCCGTCCCTCCCTTGGGCTGTCTGTTTTCTTTCTTTCTTTAAAGCTCCCTCGCACGACACACGGAATCCCGTCGTCAGCTGTCACGATGCACCCGAAGGGGACCCCAGCGCCAGCATCATCCGTGGAGGTACAAGTGTTCGAAGAGAGAGTTTGAATACAAACATTTTTACAACAAAACTCCCTCGCACGACACTGGGCCCACGTGACTGGCGCGCACTGGCACTAACACAGGTACACAACGGGAGCCGCCTAGCTAAGCGACTCCCGCGAGGGCGACGAGGCACTTAGCTCCGTGCACTCGCCCGCCCCCGCCACAGGCAAGCTCATTCACAATCTGCTCTGCGATTGCCGTGTGAAGAACGACTGAGATACTGTACGCTGCTTCTGGTTCTGCAGCCCCAGCCAATTCTTGGTGGTCCAAGTCACCTCATCGCGAGGTATTGGGCCCGTGCCAGCTTGTTCTATAGTACGTTCGCCGCCTTCCAGAGGATCTCGCGGACCCCCCACCCCCTTCCCGAACCCGCCGAACCCGCGAACGATTCGAACAACAGCACGAGCAGCACAGCTGCACTTCAACGCCCTGAGGTCTTCCCTGGCGTAGCTCGATAGTCCCGCCGCTGTAGGACGGTATGCGGCGGTCGAACAACCCAAAAGAATACTCACTCTCACACTCCAAGTGCTCCAAGTAAACTCCATGCGATAAGGGAAAAGTCCTCACTCTGTTTCCCCTCAGTGTGAAATCCCTAGCAGCGAGCCCCCCCCCTGTCCGCTTCCCCCGCCCCCCCCTCCGCCGCCGCCGCCGCCCCCGTCAACCACCTGCGGCGCCGAGGTGCCGAGCGCCAGCCCAGCCGGCGTGACGTACTCCTAGGAGGCGCAAGGCGCGGCATAGCGTGAGGAGAGACGTCTCTACATGCGCTCTCTCTGCACGCTGGTGTGGGGCCGTCGGTATAAGAGGATGGGTGGGTGGGTGGGGTGGGTGTGCCCGCACTGCTCAGTGCGTGGCGTTGCCGCGCGCGCCTCTCGCTGCGGCAACGCCCCTCGAGGCGCGACGCGGATGCCGCGGGAGGCCAGCCGAGGCGCAGCCGCCCCGCCGGAGTGCTCGGCGAGCTGCAGCCCTTGGGAGGGGGCCTTGCCCGCACGGGTGGAGATGCCGCGCCTGCCGGAAGGTTCCCGGAAGGTTCGGGGAGAGGCCAGGGAGACGCTTCAGGGAAGGTGCAGCCCAGTGGCGTGAAGAGTCCCGATCTCCCAGTGTCTCCCAGCCAGAGCATCTGCGCGTGCCGCGCCGGCGTCTCCACAGCAGCGCCAGCAGCGCCGCCAGCCCAACGGCGAGCAGCGCCAGCGCGATCGCGAGGGGCCTGGCGCCGTTGCCGTCGCTCGGAGGCGAGGGAGGCGAGGGTGCTGGCGGCGCCGACGGCGCGCCGATGCGGCAGTACCCGTCGGCGCTGCAAGCGTTCGCGGCGGTCGGCGGCGCGGGCGGCGCGGTCTCGCCGGGGCATATGCTGAAGAAGGGGTCGGTGCAGTCGGAGGCGTTGAGCTCGAGAGGGCGCTCGCCCGTCGCCAAGTTGCGCAAGTAGCGGCGAGCGTGGTCCGGGAGGGCCGAGGGGACGAGGACGGCGGCGAGGTCGGCGAGAAAGGCGTCTGCGTGCGGCGTTGCCGACTCGTAGAAGTCAGTACCTGTGTGGGACGTGTCGTGGACCTGTCAGGGACATGTCCTGGACATGTCTCGCCCACACTCGGAACAGTCGGAGCCCTGCGTCCCGTCGGCGACGGAGAGGCGGCGGTCGGTGCGGTAGAGGCGCCTGTTCTCGAGGAAGGGGTAGGCCACGCCGTCGGACAGCCGGAAGCGCCGCCGGAAGCTGGCGACACTGTAGCCCGCGTAGTCGCCGCCGTCCGGAAACGACTCGTCCACCTAGGGCAGGGGGGGCATGACGGGGGAGGGAAGGTGGGGGGCGGGGCGGTCGTGGTGTACCTTTAAGGTGTAGTCGAGGCGTTGTGGAGCGGTCTCGTGGTGTTGTAGTCGTGGGGTACAGTAGAGCGAGGGCACGACCCGCCCCACCCCGCTGGCCGTAGCCCCCCGTGAGGGCTGGGCCCTCCTCCCCTCTCCTGGTCGTGGGCAGGAGGGGGCAGGAGGGGGCAGGAGAGGGCAGGAGGGGGTAGGAGGGTGTCGGGGTCCGATCTGTGTCGAGGAAGTGTCCAGGCTACTCCTCCCCACCACGACGTCGAGCGTGCGCAGCACCGCCTCCATCGCGCCCGCCTACGGCGTTGTGGCTCTCCCAGAGGCGTCACGCGAGCCGGGCCCGGGCGGGGCGGGAGTGCGCGCTCTTCATCGCGAGCGCGCGTCGGAGCACAGGTACTTGAAGTCGTGCGGGTCATCGTCCGGGCACGAGGACGCGTCGAGCGGCGTGCCGCCCGCCTTTGCTATCGCCTCGATCAGGTAGGCCGACGCCGAGATGCGCCTGGAGAGGGACACGGGAGAGCATGGTGTGCAGTGAAGCTGTGAACAGTGAGCTGTGAGCGGCGAGCTTGTGTGCAGTGAGCTGAGGCGTGCGAGGTGGGTGGGAGAGTACGCTGGGCGACGGATACTACGTCACGCTTACGACTGCGACGCCGCTAGATGACGTGCCTTGAGTACGTGTTGATACGTTGGTCCGTGCTCGGCAGCTGCTCGGCAGCATCTAGTGGGTAGCACCACTCCGCCGTCGCCGACTCCGTCGCGGGCGCGTGAGTGACGAAGCCGACGCGCGGCGAGAGTGCGCCTGCGGCCGAGAGACAGGGCCGAGCCAGGGCCGAGGCATGAGGCCGAGAGATGTGGCCGAGAGATGTGGTCGAGAGGTGTGGCCGAGAGGTGTGGCCGAGAGGTGTGGCCGAGAGGTGTGTGGCCGACGCGCGGCGATGGCTCGCCTCGAGCGCGCGCCGCGGCGACGGCGGCGGCGACGGCGTCGAAGCGCGCGGCGGTGCGCTTGAAGACGAGGTTCGCCTCCGCCTCCTTGTTGAAGAAGGCGGCGGCGAACTTGACCCACTCGGCGCGGCCTGAGGCAGACACGGGTCGAGACCGGGTCTGGACTGTGAGCTCCGGTGTGTTGCCTCTCTGCATCCGTCTCGGCGCGGCCTAGCATCGACTGGTCGGAAGACGCGTCGAATGTGACGTCGACGGCGGTGCCCGTCGACCCGGTGCCTAGTCATGAATACTCACCGATCACTAAGCACTGCTCCTCCTCCTGCTGCTGCTGCTGCTACAGCCCGCTGCCGAATCGGTCGATGAGGTTGAGCTGTGAGCCGCTCCTCGCCACCTGTGAGCAGCGGGAAACACAAGAAGGCTGGAGAGGGGGCATCCGGCTCGGCGGCGGAGGACCGTTCCTGGCAACCTGCTCCGACCAGCTGTGCCCAGAGGTGGTCGCCTGAGGTACGCAGGGCGGGAGTGTGGACCGTGACCTAAAGCCCGAGCCTCACGCTGGCCCACGACTCCTCGTCGCTCCATCGGAGCTCATGGGAACTAACTCCGCTATGCGAGCGGAGCACTCCGGCTTGCTGGCCTCTGTGTGTGGCCGCCCCGTCCCGGCGTCGCCGTGTGTGTGTGCTTGACTCTCTCCCGAGGCTATGTGTGCGATCTGGGCACGGGATTGGGTCTTGGGGACGGGGGAGGTGCTGCCGTGCCGTCGGTGGGATGTGTCTCCGCCAGACTACCCTCCCGCCTGGTCCCACGAAGCGGTGACGCCGCAGCCGACGAGCTTCTGCACGCACGGCGAGGTCACCCACGTCGGATCAACGATGGCCGCCTGAGGTCCGAGGCCGAGCTCCTCGAGGTACGAGACGGCAATCGTCCCGCCCGTCGACCAGCTCGACACCGGCACCTCAAACACAGTCGCGCCAACTGCATACGCCGGCAGATCTTGCAGCTCGGCGGGCGTGCCGCACTGCCGCAGAACATAGACGTCATGGGAGAGGAGATTGCGCAGGATTTTGTACGTCTTCCGGTACTCGATCTCAAAATCGGTGGCGAACGTCGCGACGGCCGGCGCGAACCCATCGACAACACCGAAGATAGCACGCCTCTCACCGGGATAGTATTCGATGCTCTTGTTGTAGTTGCTGATGCAACCGTGCCCGTCGAGCTCGAATGCGAGCCCTGCGAAAAGCCGCCGATGGGTGACTGCCCAGCGCGCTGGCGCGCGAGCTTTCCCAGAGCAACAGTGCGAATCAAGCATTGTGTCCCGACTGTGATCTCGGCGAACAGATTTCTTCTTCCACGAATCGGCACCGTGCCTTGCGGCCGGCGAGATTGCTAGAGGTGCGGAGCGGTCTGCTCTAGCCTCGCACGTTACTCCCTGTCGTCTGTTGTGTTGTTGTGCTCTTTGTTTGTGCCCTCTTGGCGCCATGTGTACTGGGGGGGGCGACAGGGAGGACGAAGGACGTGGCCCTGAGAGCTGAGTTGTGTGTACGCCAACTCAGAGGGTGTGTGGCAGCCAGCTGGCTGTGTGTCTTGTGAGCCTGTTTGTGTCTGTGTGTCGCTCGTGCGTGTCGTCATCATCTCACATCTGTCCCGCGTCCACCCATACCGCGTTGGTGTCCAGTCCGAGCCTGGCTGTTCTTCACCTTCCTACCTAACCTAACCTAACAGGCACTATCTCTCCCGTTTTTTCTTCTTCCAGGCATGCAGCCTCTTCAGCCCACTGCGAATTCGGCTGCTTGCTTCAAGGTACTCGAGTAGCGCTCAATCAATCAACAGCGGCAGGAAGGAGCTCAACAAGGCAAGGCTGCCTTGAACGTACGAGTGTCCGAGAGAGCGCGTGTCAAGAGAGGTGTGCGCGGATTTCTTCTAAGTATTCCTACCAAACACAAAGCGGTGATGAGAATTTTCTTCTTCTTCTACTTTCTCAACTAGATATATATATGCAATATGGGGGTAAGTATGTTCTTATTATCGTTAGAGGCTGCGCAGGCCTTCCCCGGTATTTTATTAGTAGATACGAGTAGAGCCGCATTATATGAAAACCCCAACCTGGGTCGGACACCGTCACCGTCGCCTCGATACGGAACTGCTAGCAGACGCTAGAGCAGACGACCAGACGTCACGTACCCGCATGCGTCGTGAGTTGTGGGCGCGCGCAGCAAAACTGACAGATAAGTGCACGTCCCACCCATGCGTGCCGCGGCCCGCGGCCGGTTGACACGAAGTAACGGCAAAGAGTTCGGGCTACACGATCGCCCGGCCGAATGCGTCCAGATTGGTGAGCGGGTTCTTTCCAACGACGGCAGTGCGGCACGGGTTCGCGCGATGCAGTCTGCGCGAGGTGACCCGCCGGCAATCGTGCTCACCCCTCAGAGCGTGTTCGCAAAGGCCGCCAGGGCCTTGCGTGCCGGCGCAGGCGCGGGCGCAGGCGCGGGCGCGGCCGGTGCGAGCGCGGCGTGTACTGTTGTAACGTGGGCGGTACGGCGGCTCCAGCTATTGACCATACCCCCCACCCGTCGAGCGGGCCGCCTCCGGCGGCCAGGACCATACTCCCCCACCCTTTTGGCCGGGGTAGGTAGGTAGGTAGAAAGGTGAAGAACAGCCAGGCTCGGACTGGACACCAACGCGGTATGGGTGCGTGGACGCGAGACAGATGTGATGACGACACGCACGAGCGACACACAGACACAAACAAGCTCACAAGACACACAGCCAGCTGGCTGCCACACACCCTGAGTTAGCGTACACATAACTCGGGGCCACATTCTTCCTGTCGCCCCCCCCAGCACTCCAAGGTGCCAAGAGAAACAAACAAGGGCACAACATCACAACAGACGAGAGGAGTAACATGCGAGGCTAGAGCAGCTTGCTCCACCTCTAGCAATCTCGCCGGCCGGCGAGGCACGGACGAGACCGTGTGTGGGGTCTAGTGAGGTGTCTATGGACGCCCTCCTCAGGGGCTAGCCGCCAGCAGCTAGCCTTATCTCGCACTCACTGGCGGTGACAATTCTATGGGTGAGCGTATGCAAGTAGAGGCGCGTGAGCCGATTCTTGATCGCATGCCATTGGCATATAACTGGGCTTGGCGTGCGACCTCAGCGCGCCCGCCGTCAGCTCGACGGGGCGCGCATGTCAGCGAGAGGTTTGCCGGTAGAGCGATCCCGGTCTTGTCGAACGCGAGCCCCACGCCACGGTTGCCAGCCGTGCCTTCGCGAGAGTCGCCCTCGAGCCGCGTCCCGTCGGCACTACCCTCGAGTGCGTGTCGCTTTGGTTGGCGACACCCACTCGTCGAGGGCAGTCCGGCCGACGGGAGCCTGTCGCGCGCCGGCGACGAATGCGGCGTGTGTCGGTGGTTTCGAGTTCGAAGCGACGATGGCACGACCACCGCCCTGCTTCCTGACCGGGCAAGGAGGGGCCTACTCCCGTTCCGCGAGGAACAGGAGGTCTCCCCCCCTCCCCCGGCCTGAGCAGCGACGCGTGGACGGCAGCCCCTTCGAGGTTGGCAGGCGAGCCAGTTCAGTCTCAACCACACGCCCCTCGCGCCTGTACTCCACCAAGTCAAGGTGAAAAGATCTTATCAGCCAGGCGGGCAGGCCAGGCGGGCAGGCGGGCGGGGTCAGGGAAGACTATTCCTAGCGGGCGAGGGCCCTCGGGTTACGCCTCGCCCGGCCCCTGAGGGAGGGTGTAGAGGATGTAGAGTGTAGAGCGCTGTAGAGCTGTAGAGATGTAGAGCGCTCTGGAGCGCTGTAGAGCGCTGTAGAGCTGTAGAGCTCTACATCCACCGCGTGACGAACTGCCTCCGTTGTAGAGCGATGTAGAGGCGCTCTACAACGTGAAATCTCTACAACAAACTCTACATCAAAAGCGGCGAACGAGGCACGGTCGGTCTCCGACATGAGGCGCGTTGCACTCGCCAGTGCTGCCCTGGCCTTCTGTCTGCCCGCCCAATGGGTGGCAGGTGCCTCTGCTGCTGTGGCATGCCTCACGGCTGCGACTGGCCGGCGCCTCGGCGCGTCAGCTCGGCTCGGCGTAGCGATAGTGGCCAGCGCAACTCGCCTGGACTCAACGCTCAGCCAGGAGCTCCCGCACGCGCTGGCGCGAGGCATGGCGCATGCAACGCGCAGCAATGCTCGCCTCGCCTCGCGCAAATGCGACCGTCCTCGCAGCCGACAGTCCACCGCCTGCTAAAGAAGCACTGCGACGAATGCGGCACCGGCGACGCATGGCAGGCTGGTCATGACGCAGTTATAGGGTGTTGTGTGCCATCAGAGTGACTCTCTGTGTGTCAGGGATAGTCAGGGCCGTCCATCAGAGCTCCAGTAAGCTCGGAGACACCCCATTAGCGCGGCTCGACCTCTTTGAGTCACTGCCTCCCCGCGGTTTTGCTGTAGAGCCTCTACAACAAACTCTACAACAAAATCGCGCTCTACATCGCTCTACAACGGAGGCAGTTCGTCACGCGCCAGATGTAGAGCTCTACAGCTCTACAGCACTCCAGAGCGCTCTACATCTCTACAGCTCTACAGCGCTCTACACTCTACATCCTCTACACCCTCCCTCAGCCCGGCCCCCTCCGAGGGGGGAAGGGGAAAGAGCGGGTCCTCGGGGTACGCCTCCTCCGGCCCCCTCCGAGGGGGGAAGGGAATTTGCAGTTCTCTGTCCATCTACAGCGTGGGTGGTGGTACGCTGCTTCGAGACAGCTCCGCCTCGCGCCCTGCCTTCCTGGAATACTTACGAATACCCAGCGCGGAATACAATACGTAATTAATTAATGAATTAACTAATTAGGTTAGGACGTGGAATACTGTAGGTCAACTCATATCCCTCCAGGTTGCCCCAGAAGAATAACTAAATCGCCGGGGTGGACCATTCCTTACCCCGTAAAAAGGTCGAATCCTGCTGGAAATCGCTCGACATGTCCTTCAACCCTGCTGACGAAGGGCACCGCTCTTCGCTCTTCGTGAGCTTCTTCGCCTCCGCCGCCGGCCCGGCAGTCGCGTGCCTCGCCACGAATCCCGCCGACGTCGCTCGTACACGGCTCTCGCTCGACGCCGCGCTGCAGGACGCGTCACAGAAGCAGTACCGCGGCGCAGTGGACTGCATCCGCAAGACGTGGGTGGAGGAGGGCTTCACGGGCGTGCAGCGCGGCCTTCGCTTCGCCATGGTGCGCGAGGCGTCGAAGAACTCCTTCCGCATCGGCCTCTTTGAGCCGCTGCTGCAGGCCCAGACCGGCGGCTCCCGCCGCGCCTCATGGAGAGAGCGGCTGCTCGCCGGCGGCACGTCTGGCGGCGTCGCCGCCGTCGTCTGCAACCCACTGGACCGGCTCAAGATCCTGCTGCAGCTCGAGGGCCGCAGTTTCGTTTCCGGCGCCGGCGGTGGCGGAGGAGGAGGAGGAGGAGGAGCGGTGGCGGCCAGCCCGGCCGCGGCTGCGCCGTCGCGCAGCGTCTCGGCCCTCGTGGCCGAGATTGCCTCCCGCGAAGGCGTGCGGGGCTTCTGGAGAGGAACGTCGGTCAACGTGGCGCGCTCGGTCGCCGGGACTGCAGTGCAGCTCGCCGCCAACTCGCGGCTGCAAGAGGCGGCTGCCGCAGCGCGCCTGCCGCGCGGCTCTCGCACCGACGCTGGCTGCGCGATGCTGGCCTCCTTCCTGCTCGTCCTCGTCATCTCGCCGACGGACGTCGTGCGCGCGCGCCTCTACTCGCAGCCGACGGGCGTCGACGGCGCGCCGAGGCTGTACCGTGGCCCTCTCCACTGCGCGTGGCGCATCGTCGCGGCGGAGGGCGTCCAGGGCCTCTTCAAGGGCGTGGTCGCGTCGTGGATGCGTGTCGGCCCGCACACGACCCTCTCGCTGACGCTCGTGGCCGCCATCAAGCGCGCCGCCGCCGCGAGGTGACGGCCGCCGTCCCCGTGGCTCGCGTGACAACCTCGAGTGCTGTTTGTGAATGAACTTCAAACTTGTGATGTGTGTCTCGCTCTGCTCACTATTGAAGGTGTTGCTTGTGGATGTGCCTTGTTGTTGATTACTCACCTGTGGTCTTTGTGGTTCTCTGGTTGTGGCTTGTGCCGTGTGCCGACCTCGCTCTCCAGAAGGCAGTGGCAGAAGTCAGCACAGCTCCGGCCCGAGCGCTGTCCGGCAGTCCTGCTGCGACCTGCGTGTCTCCTCACCGCTCACGCACAAGCAGGCCAACGCCAAGCTCCAACGTCCAAGGACCACAAAGCTCCGAGAATCTGTATTTTTTCTACAACTACATATTTTGTCGTTGTTATTCTGATGAGGGGCCATTACAAACGCGCCCCCACCACGCGCGACCACAGACGTACGGCGAGACGGATCACGACTCGAGACAGGACGGTGGGTCTGGGCCAACGGCCGGCCCGGCCAAGCGGGCGGCCCGGCGTTCCCGGCGCCGCGCCACTCCCCGCCCTCTATGGCGAGGCGGCGGC
>NW_005201720.1:0-1044 GCF_000372725.1 Emiliania huxleyi CCMP1516 | reverse complement strand
AGCAGCAGAGCGCACGGACCCAGCTCTCCCGCCTCTTCGCCGCCGCCCCCCCTCCACCCTCGGCTCGTGTTTGAGCGTACGCTCGAGGCGGTTGTGTTCACCGCGCCTTCGAGCCCGGTTGGCAGTAGGAGGGCCCGCCGGTGAGATCACTGATTTTGGTGTCGACCATAAATTCTCGCCACTGGAACACAAGACATGCTACTTACAGCTGCTGTCTGTACAGAGATGCCAGCACCCCCCACAGGCAGAGAGCGCTCCTGCTGGGGGGGGTGTCCGGACCCCCCCAGCAGCCGACCCCCCCAGCAGCAGAGCGCTGCTGCTGGGGGGGGGGGGGTCGGCCATGGCTTTAAATGTGCAGGGGGGGTACCCAGCAGTGTGCGGCCGCTCCAGCCACTCTCTGGGCCTTGTAGCGGCAGCACATGGTGCGGTGCGCGTACTTGAGCAGACGGTGCGCGCCCCAATTGGCGCAGGGACCCTGGCGCCTGGCAATAGGGCGTGCGCGGCATGTGGACCCCCGCTCGGGTATTTCTCGGGTATACCTGGATATATACCTGGACTTTTGCGGGTATACCTGGGTTTTACCTGCAAGTTGCTCACGCACTTGTATTTGAATACCTTCTTCATATTCATGAGTACAGGCAGACTTGAGTATTCATATTCATGGATACCACACGTCATGACTACTCATACTCAACAATACAAGCTGCCAAAGGATGAGTTGAGTTACTCATTGTAATCTTGAATAGGCTTGGGATGGCTGCGCTCCCTGTTTCACAGCCATCCGTGCTAAGGATGGCTGCAATTGCAGGATCCTAGCCACTCCGCCCTGCAAGCACGCGCCATTTTGGCTGCCTTCCAGCCAGTGCAGCCATCCTCCGGCCGATGGCTGCGATGGCTGTGTCCCGGCCATCCGCCCGGCCGCATGATGGCTGTCATACAGCCGTCGCAGCCATTTGGCCGGAGGATTGCGGCCGCCTATGCTAAAATTTGAAGATTACAAGGAGCCCACAGGAATTGATTGCGACTCGCCGCTTTCCTCCCGCT
>NW_005201721.1:0-1045 GCF_000372725.1 Emiliania huxleyi CCMP1516 | reverse complement strand
TGCTGGGGGGGTCCGGACCCCCCCCCCCCCCCCCAGCAGCAGCGCTCTGCTGCTGGGGGGGGTCAGACCCCCTCCCCCTAGCAGCAGGGATGAGCTTAGTTGTGCAGGGGGGGTACCGAGCAGTGTGCGGCCGCTCGCCGCGTGCCGAGACGTAGATATCTAGAGGTCTACTGTTGTGTACGATATTTGTACATTGCGCTCTTGTTTGGGGCTCTTGGGCAGCAGCTCACAGCCCTCTTTTTGGTCGGTTTATGGTCCTAAAAATGCGAAATTATCTTCGCGGGGCTCTGCGAGCCGCAGCCCCGCACCCCGCTGGGGCTGCCAGCCCCAGGCCCCAGCGCCCAGGCTGGGGCTCCGCCCCAGACCCCGAGTTAGGCGCTGTCGGCGGCCAGAGGCCGAGTTACGGCTGCAGGCAAAAGTCGCTCGCTGCCGTCTGTTGGTCTGAGCTCGAAAAAATAAAATTCGCGATACTTTATATACTCGCAGTACGAGCCGCCCCCCCGTCAAGCCTCTCCCGTTCCATGCAGAGCGAGAACGGAGAAGCGCCGTGTGTGTGTTGTGTTGAGCTGTGTGATACAGCAACTGCGAAGGGATGACACGCGCTACTCTCGGAATCGAATCTTCAGCGTCTCGTCACCTCAACTGGATGGGTTCGTCATCGCAAGAATACTCGGACGCGTCGCCGTTGAGCGTGGCGACTGCCGCACCCGCCCGGCCACCGCCGCCGCCGCCGCCCGCTCGCCCGCGAGTGCGAGCGCGGATCCTCCTCTGCAGCAAGTGCAGCGCGGGGAAGGCCTCGCAGCCGGTCGGCCTGGCGGCGGCGGCGGCTCGTGGCGCACCGCACGCTGGCCGGGGCGCCGCCGGCGATCGCGGCACTGCTCCCTTGGCGCGGGCGGGCCGCAACAGCTCTGGGCGGAGACGGTGTGGGGGTGAGGGCGAGATGAGGGTGAGGTGAGGGCGACGATGTGGCAAGGGGAGGTCAGACGGGGGGCGGGGGGGAGGAGGCCCCGGGCGGGTGGACACGGGAGCGAGCGGCGCACAAGGG
>NW_005201722.1:0-1045 GCF_000372725.1 Emiliania huxleyi CCMP1516 | reverse complement strand
GCGGCGGCTTGAGCGGGCGCGGCGGGAGCGGCGGGCGCGGGAGCGGCAGCGGGGGCGCCCCGTTGCTGCGCGGCGACTGGGCCGTTGGGAGGCCTCGCCGCGTTGACGTTGATGAGCGCATCAGACGAGGAAGAGACAGCAATGAGGTAGAGTGGCATTGCCACGTCGAACAGATGCCCAACATACTCGTGTCCACACAGCCGCAGTGCTGGCGGAGATGCGCTCTGTCGCAGAAGATCCGCAAGCACCCAAGTTGATGTTGCGGTTGTACTCATTCTGCTCAGCCTCCGTGCCGAGCAGTTGGCGGCCGCTGTGCCACCGTGCGCCGAGCCTCTGTGCCCAGCCAATCACCACGGCTCGCGCAGGTGCCCATGGTGCCAGCCAACGTATCGAGCGTAAGCCGGAAATGCTGTGCGGCAACACATCTCGCTTGTGTGCCGCACCAGCTCTCATGTCGGCCTCAGTGCCGCACTGCTCACTCCGTGCACTCACCGGTCGGTACCATGTCAGGAGACGGAACACGGAGGAGCTGTATAGGTCACTAGAGACCCACACCATCGCTACATCACCACAGCCACCAAGTCGGATACAAGTCGATGACAATGTGCGCGGCAGGAGAAACCCAACAGCATGACAATGTGCGCGGCAGGACAAACCAAACATGAGACACGGTTACACAAGGACGGTCAGGCTACGGTCAGGAAGTAGGTTTGAGTTCACACTCTCCAACAGGCGCCCACGCCGCCTAGCTCCGCGGGCCGCCCCTCCACCCCTCACGTAAGGATCATGTAGTCCCCACAATCGCTGTCGTGGGATCGCTTGTCATGTGAGAGGACCCTCTTCTCTTGCGAGGGAGCGGTTGTAAACTCTCTTGCGTTCGCGGTGGATGCGAAGACAGTGGTGCATCTACACATGCTCCACATCGGCTTCCTCGCCGCCATCCTCCTTGACCAGTTTACGAGTCTGGGTAAACCCGGCTGCCAAGCGGCGCGGGCCTCAGAGCGGGCCGGCCGCCGCTGCCGGATGGAGATCGGCGGCGGCGAGG
>NW_005201723.1:0-1045 GCF_000372725.1 Emiliania huxleyi CCMP1516 | reverse complement strand
CAGAAGATTTTTCAGTGTATGTAGCTCTTACGAACATACCCGTAGGTGAACTGCTGACAGGGTTTGCGATGAGGAGCGATCCGAATTTTAGATCCCGAGCGCGAGGCGGTGCGCGTTCACGTAAACGCACAACCCCGGGCCCCGAAATCGCAAAAACAAAACGACGGCCTACGCACGGCCTACTCGCCCAAGTACTCGCTCTCTTTTATGTCCCACCATGCAGAGCGCATCTCTCTCTCTGTTGTGCGAGGCGTGAACCGCGCCATTCGCTCTCACTCACCTGGCAACCCTGTCTGCACGTCTCGCGCGCGCGTGAACAGGGCAACCGCCATAAACATTATTGTGCAGGGGCTCCAGGCCCCAAATGACGTGTGAGTGTTACATGTACATGTAGAGTTGTTTGGTGCATGCACATGCACATGCACATGTGCATGCACAAATCTCTCGAAATGGCAAGAATTTCTTGTTGGTCTTCAAAAATCTCTCGAAATCGCACAGTGAAGAGAAGTACAGCGATCGCCATCTCGCTGGCCTCTTCGCAGGCCCCCCCGACCGCGTCGAACTCATCGGCGCGGGCTCTCTCGGCTACGGGACCGGCCCCAGCTTCGGCTGAGGGCTAACAAGCTGCCGAGCCCAAATCACACAGTGATGACAGTGACATGCAACACGGGGTCCCACGTTTCACGATTTTTTGTTAATTGGTTTCTTTTTTGTCTTCTAAGCCAAGTATAAATAAATAGATAGAGCAGTCATCTCCAGTGAGAGATGGGCGACGCACACGAACACAGAGGGACAGCAGAGGGACAGTGCGCACCCCGCCCCGCTCGCAGGGCGTGCAGCACACAGCAACACAAGACATATCTAGGCGCTGTGCGCCTCCTCGGGATTTCTGGGGAGGTAGGAGTGTGTGTGTGTGTGTGTGTGTGTGTGTGTGTGTGTGTGTGTGTGTGTGTGTGTGTGTGTGTGTGTGTGTGTGTGTGTGTGTGTGTGTGTGTGTGTGTGTGTGTGTGTGTGTGTGTGTGTGTGTGTGTGTGTGTGTGTGTGT
>NW_005201724.1:0-10678 GCF_000372725.1 Emiliania huxleyi CCMP1516 | reverse complement strand
GTGAGTGTCTCGGAGAGGTGTGCGGTACCGCTTGTCTTGCTTGGCAAGCTGCGAGTGTCTAGGAGGTGTCTAGGAGTGTCTAGGAAGTGTCTCGGAGAGGTGTGCGGTACCGCTTGTCTTGCTTGGCAAGCTGCGAGTGTCTAGGAGGTGTCTAGGAAGTGTCTAGGAAGTGTCTCGGAGAGGTGTGCGGTACCGCTTGTCTTGCTTGGCAAGCTGCGAGTGTCTAGGAGGTGTCTAGGAAGTGTCTAGGAAGTGTCTCGGAGAGGTGCGCGGTACCGCTTGTCTTGCTTGGCAAGCTCGCGCAAGTTCACCTAGCAGAGGGTCCGAGAGGGCTCCTGGACGGCTCCTAGAAGGACCCAGCCGGCTAGGCGCCAGCCCGCCCCACCGTCTCGATGCAGGGCTGGAAGTGGTTCGAGGAGGTGAGGTCGAGCCAGACGCGGAGCTGGCCTAGGATGAGAGTCAGGGTCCGGGTCCGGTTAGGGGGTAGGGGTCAGGGTTAGGGTCAGGGGAGGGGAGGGTCCGGGCCAGGGTTACGGGCTAGGGGTTCGGGGTTAGGGGTAGGGGTAGGGGGTTAGGGTCTGGGCTAGGGGTTAGGGGTTCGGGGTTCGGGTCAGGCGCGGAGCTGGCCGTTGGTCCACGCGATGCGAGCGCGCACGATGTTCTTCAGGTTGCGGTAGGCGGCGTAGCAGATGCCGACCTGGTGCTCGACCGCCTGCGCGCGGCGGTGGCCTCGCGTGGTGAGGCGGCACCTGGCCGCACCTGGCCCCTCGGGAAGCGACTCGGCTCTGCGCCCGGATTTGACTCGGGCGGGAGGGTGGGGCGGTGCCAACGGGATGCTCACTGGCTCTGCTCGACTCCATGGCGCGCAGCGGCAGGCTCGCGGCGAGGCGGCACACGCCACACGCGGGGCGGGCGAAGGGCGGCGCTCGCAGCAGAGGCGGCGAGAGGGCGGTTGCGAGAGGAGCGGCACGACTGCAGCCGCGGGTTTGGCGAGCGAGTGCGGGGTGCGGCCGCGAGAAGGCTGGTGAGAAGGTTCTCGGAGGTGGCGCCTGCTCGTGCGCTCCTTCGTCTATGCTCGTGCCGTCATTCAGGACGGCGACCACGAAGGGCTCGACTCGCTCGCCGCTCTCGCCGCCGCCGTACGAGTCGAACAGTATCCCGACGCCGCGGAAGTCGTCGCTCTGGCCGTACATCGCGCCGGCGCGCCCCTGCTGCTCTGTGAACCAGACCGCCATGCCGCCTCCCGTCGACTGGCGCGGGTCGCCGCCGATGTGGAACTCGAGCTGCACCTCCCAGTCGTCGATCTCGATGGGCTCCGTGGTCCAGATCCAACCCAACTTGTTGGACGTCGCAGTCGTCAGCATTATGTAGTCGTTGTTGAGCGAAGTCTCGCCACCATACTCCCAGCCCGGGATGTTGCCGCCCGCGTATGCCTTGTACGGATTGGAAAAGCTGAGCTTTGGCGGGGAGTATGGCATCGGGGTGAGGTCCACCTGTGCGTCGGCACCCTTGCCGGCCGTCGCAGGGGAGAGAGGGCCACTCAAAGCGAGGACCGAGGCGTCCGCACTCATGAGGGCGGCAGCGAGGGCCGCCATCGTAAGTCGGTCGCAGTGGAGCCGCGAGTTGTGGGTGAGCTGGCCAGCCCGCGGCGATTTTTTTCAACCCGCGCACTCTTCAGAGGAGCCCTCAAAGCACACTGTGAGAGTCCCGTGAAGGTTCACGGGGCCGACTACAGTGTACAGCGGGGCGGAGTGGATTTCTTTGATCCGACGCCCAATCGCGGACCCCAGCGGTGAGTGTCCCAGCGGCTCTTGGCTCACTCTCAGCGTCTCCATCGTGTCTCAATGATCACTCCGTCTAAAAAAGAAAGAAAAGAGGCAACCCAAGGGAGGGATGGGAGGACGGCACGCCGCCATCACACAGGGATTTTAAGGAGAGGAGACAGGAGTGTGGTGCTAGCCGTCGCCCACCCTTGGGCGTCTGCCCCTTCCTATCCTATCGATCTCTCTTCGCAGTGCCTCGCCGATTCTCGCTGCAACCTTCATGCCACCTCGCGGTCGTCCCACTCTCGTCGTTCACTCGTTCTCTGCTTCTCTCTCTTGTCGCTTCGTCTTCTGTCGCGTCGCTCTCCTCTGCCTCGTCATGCGACGCCGCCGCCGCCTGCCGATCCCTTGCCTCGCGGTCTCCCGATCACTCCGTCTCACTTCGTACAAACGAGGAAACTTTTCTTTGCAAAACGCGGGAATCTCCGTCGCCGAAGTACACGAATCGGATACGACGGATAAGAGGTTGCGTTCCCAGAGTTCTGCGACCCTCAAGGCCGCCACGGAGATGCCGACTGGCGCAGCGTCGTCCAGTTATGGCCCCGAAACGAACGTGGTGGACATCGTCATTATTGGTGCTGGCCTGAGCGGGCTAGTCGCCGCTGCCTACCTCAAAAAGGAGGGGATAGACTCCTTTATCGTCGTCGACGAGGGTGCGCACGGCCAGGCATCTAGATGCCTCACGCAGTCGACTGCACACCCCTCACGCATCGCGGTGCGGCAGCGGCAGCTCTGTCATTGCACGGCAACACGTTGTGTCACGCTCCACACAGAGCTCAGCCGAGACGCCACTTATGGCCAGCCTCTCAAGCCGAGACCCCACTTATGCCCAGCCTCTCGCCTCAATCCCCTGCCACCTTCGAGCGTGTAACGCAACGTGCCTGGCGGCGTGCCTCCCTGCAGGCGCTGTAGGAGGCACCTGGCGCGACCACCACTTTCCAAACGCTGGGACAGACACCGAGGTGCCAACCTACTACCCGTCTTTCCTGCCGACCCCCGAGACTTCCTCGCAGTTTGGTGAGCGCGACGAGATCCTGTCGTACTTTGCGCCCGTTTTTGCCCATTTTCGGTCATCCGTCAAAATATCTGAAGATCTGAATGGGGGATTCTCCCCAAACCTTGCTCAGCTGATCCAGCACGGGCCGTAGGCCAGGCCTGGCCAAAGAAACCAGCACCTCAACCGGCTTCCCTGAGCGTCACAGCTCGGTGTACGGTGATCGCGCCGGCCGGACACCACTGTAACGTCCGTTCCGGGCATTTGAACGCGACCTTCGGGGGCAAAGACATGGGCTCTATCGATGGGCTCTATGGCTCAGACTGGACTCCTCTTGGTCCCTTCTGATGCCCTAGGCCATACCTGGGCCTTACCCGGGGTTCTAGGGGCCGGGCGGGGTTTGCCGCCAGAAACTGGCCCGAGGGACCTTAAGGAGAGGAGTGTCGTGCTAGCCGTCGCTCGCGCGTGTCGGCGCAATTCTTTTCAGGTGCCAGTTCGAGCCAGTGGCCTGCAAATTCTTTTTTCCGAGTGTACCTGTGTTAGTGCAGTGCGCGCCACTCCGCTATTTTTTCGGCTTTTCTCTTTTTTCCCGCGACGCTTCTTCACCATGTCGCATCAAGCACTGCTCCTGCTCCTCTCGATCGCCGACGTCGGCGCTCTCCGCACGCCGCTCAGCGCCTCGCGCCGCGCGGTCCTCGCCGGCGCGCTCGCTCTGCCTGCCTCGTCGCGGAGAGCAGTCGCGGACGACTCGTCAGACATCGAGGTGTATTTCGGCTGCGGCTGCTTTTGGCACGTGCAGCACGAGTTTGTGATGGCGGAGAAGAAGCTCTTGGGCCGCAGCGACCTGCAGATCACATCACGGGCTGGCTACGCTGGCGGCTCGGGCATGCAAGACGGCAAGGTGTGCTACCACAACGCCGCACAGATTTCGGACTACGGCTCGCTCGGCCACGCGGAGGTGGTGCGGCTCCGCATCCCTCCCACCTCCTTCCGCGCCTTCGCCGAGGAGTACGTGAAACTCTTTGACAAGGACGGCAACCGGCCGGACCAGCTCGGCGACCGCGGCCTCGAGTACCGGAACGTCGTCGGCATACCGGGCGGCGGCGGCTCACCGCTGGCGAAGGAGCTGGTTGATGCGAGCCGAGAGAACGGCGACAAGCTCGACTTTGCGAAGGGCAAGGGCGGCGATCCAGACGCGCGCGCCGTGGCATTCGTCATGGACACTAACTCGCACCCCTTCTACCTGGGCGAGCTGTACCATCAGTTTCACGATGGGTTCGCCTGGGGCGAGGACTACCCCGGCGAGTACAACGGCATCACGAAGAAGCTGGTCAAGTCCAACATGCTCGCAGACGCGGGCTGCCCGAATGGAATGCTCGGCGTCGGAATCGCCGGACTATGACCGACGCACTCTCTTACGTAGGGGCTCATCCTTCTTTACACTCGAGCTTTTTACACGCACCGCGAATAAAACTCGCCGAGACACGCATCTTATTTTCTCTTTCTGCTGTGTGCCTGCTTCCTTTCGATCCTCCTCTCTACGACCTACGAGTCTTAGCAAGAGGTCTCTACTGGCTCTATACACACGGCAGCATGGACACGTGATGCCTCCATGTCGCCGTCGAGTCAAAATCGACATGCGAGTCGATCTTTGGCCCGACAGACTCAGAGGGATATGTGCGCAGTCAGTGCGGCGTTTCGGGCGACAAACAGCGCTGCGACCGCGAAGTGGCGGTGGACATGCTCCCATGTTGCCGACGCGGCGCCGGAGTGGCCGGCGCTGCTCGCCGCGACCACGACGGCTACTCCGATGCTCCGGGCCGCGAGACCCGTCCTAGGTCCTACCCGACGGTGGCGCTCTTCCACGTCTCGCTCACGCTGAGAAAAATTCTGAAACGGCGTGCAGCAGAGTCGCCGACGAGTCGGTCCGCGTGACTCCTCGTGTCCCGCACCGTTCTCACACATCCATAAACTCACTTTGGCCTCACTGAAGCGATGCCTCAATCCTGAATCCTCAGATTTTAGATCGACCACGAGCGATGCCAAAGAAAGAAAACAAATGCTAATAATCATATTCAGAAGATGGGCGACGCACGAACACAGAGGCAGGTGATTAAAGAAATAAATAAACAAAGAGCTGGACAAATACCAAATTCCAAATCGCAAACATAGAAACCCAAACACAGGCGGCGACGTGGCATACGAGCTCATAGGAGAAGGAGGCGCACAACTTCCAAGGACGCACGAGCGAGAAGCACGCACACAGCCATGACGATAATGATTGAGCGCGTGAACGCCAACTCCCCGGCACAGGCCGTGAAGAGCCGCGCACGCGGGCCGACGATTACGCAGCTGCGTGCCAAGCAGGCCGCTCTTGTGGCCGCAGCTGAGCTCGCAGCTTCGAGTAACGCCGAGGCGAGTGTGGTAAGGCACTCGCCCGTCGACGAAGCCAAGCGGTGGGCAAGCGGCAAAGGCCGCAAAGTGGGCTTCTCAAAAGCACGTGCCACCTTCCGTGGCGGCGGCACGGGAATCGCGGCGACGGCCGCGAAGCACGACTCGCTCATCAAGAAGGCCCGCTGGCGCGGCACCGAACAAATTGCCCGGGAGACTCCGGCGGGCTCTGTGTCCGTAGTGACGATGCCGCACCGCAAGGACTTCGCCTCCGACAAGGAGCACCAAGTGAAGTTTAACCTGTGGCTGAAGGCGGACGGCTTCAAAGGCAAGGTGCTCAACGGGGCGGTGAGGGAGCCAGAGCAACTCCCTCGCTCGGGCTCACGCGTGTGTGGATCCATGTAGGAGCGACAGCAGCGGGTGGCCGCGCAGTACGAGAAGCGCGTGCTGACCATGAACGCGTGGGGCCAAAAGCAGGGCTACCCGCCGTTCTGCGAGGTGGTGACCCAGGAGGACGGCTTGGCCAATCTGCAGCTCATTGTTGACAAGGTGCGCGGCAAGGAGGTGCCGCGAGTGCCGGCGGTGTCCGCTTTCATCGAGTTCTGCGTGGGCATGATGACCGGCGAGGTGGAGAAGGGCGGCTGCCGGGAGCTCCGAGCTGATCCTCAGCTGTACGCCACGGCGGCATACGGGCTCTCGCAGGCGGAGATGATGATGCCGGTCGAGAAGAAGGGCACGTTCGGGTGGGGGCCGTACAAGGACGCGCCGTACAAGCTGCAGAGCATCCAACAGTACGCGACGGCGTTGCGCGTTTGGCTGAAGGAGGAGCTGCGCCGGTGGCCAGACGCAGGTGTGGCCAACCCGATGTACGACGGGTGGGTTGCCTCTGTGATGAACTACGTGCAGAAAGAGCTGCCTTCTGCGCGCATGGAGGAGCGGCTGCCGCCCGCGTTGACGACTGGCGTCTTCAACGAGAATAAATACATAAAACGGACACACCAAACAAGGGGTGGGAGAAGGACAGGGTCCCCACCTGCACGAGCAGGATCTTGTAAGGACGATCAGGGACACAGGGGAACGGGAGCGGGGAGCGCATCTCGCGACACGGAGAATAAATAAAATAAATAAAACGGGCACGCCAAACGAGGGGTGGGAGAAGGACTGGGTCCCCACCTGCACGAGCAGGATCTTGTAAGGACGATCAGGGACATCGCATAGTAATAAATAAATAAACAAAGTGTAGTGGAAAATCCAAAATCCAAATCGCAAACATAGAAATCCAAACACACACAGCCACGTGGCATAGGAGAGCAGGAGGTGAAAGGAGGTCAGCACAACTTCCAAGGACGCACGAGCGAGAAGCACAGCAAATAAATAGAGCAGTCATCTCCAGGAGAGATGGGAGAGAGAGATGGGCGACGCACAATAAATAAATAACACGGGCACGCCAAACGAGGCTCGAGGGGTGGGAGAAGGACAGGGTCCCCACCTGCACGAGCAGGATCTTGTAAGGATGATCAGGGACACAGGGGAACGGGAGCGGGGAGCGCATCGCGACACGGAGGGGGGCTGGGCAGGGTTCACCCACACGACAGGGTCCCAGGGATTCCTCTCTCGTATAGGACAGGTTGCACCCGGTGGCACGGGGGCAGGCGAATAAATAAAACACGCAAGCCACGGGAGGGATGGGAGGACGGCACGCCGCCAGAAAGAAAGAAAGAAAACAGACAACCCAAGGGAGGGATGGGAGGACGGCACGCCGCCACCACACAGGGATTTTAAGGAGAGGTGTGTGGTGCGCTAGCCGTCGCCCACCCTAGGGAGTCTGCCTCTTCCTATCTCTCTTCGCAGTCTCTCTCCGATTCTCGCTGCAACCTTCATGCCACCTCGCGGTCGTCCCACTCTCGTCGTTCTCACCCTTGTCATTTCCTCCTCTGGCCGAAATACAAGATTTTTTTGCGCTGCCAAGGTCTCTGTTGGCGCAACTCACTTCCATCAGCGCTCGCTTAGTCATGGCGCCGCTACCCTCCAAGCCCTCCGAGCTCAAGCGTGTGGTCTCGAAGGGCGTGAACCAGAAGGTTCGCAGCCTCAGCAATCGGCAACGGTCGCGCCTCTCCGAAGAGGATGAGGATAACGGGCGTGAGGCGTTCCTTGGCAGCACGTTCGCGCATGGCCAAGAGCCCCCCGCCGGCTTCACCCAAGACGCGTCTCGCACGTCGAGCATGGGCGTGCATCGCAACGGCTCCCAGATGCCGCAAGGCTACGGCTACGGAGCGCCTCCGCCGCCGCCGCCGCCGGGAGCGCACGGCGGCGGCCGCTCCGCCGAGGAGCAGGAGGAGATCGACCTGGCGCTCGCGATGGCGGCGTCGATGGCCACGCACGAGCAGGAGTCGCGCGCCCCTCCGCGCGTCTCCGCCGACTCCGCCGCCGAGGCGGACGAGGAGGAGCAGCTCCGCCGTGCGCTGGAGCTCTCCAAGCTTGAAGACACCACCCGCAGGCCTCTCCTCGCCTCCTCGCCTCGCCTCCTCCCTCGCCTGCTCGCTCGTGCCACCCGCTCGCCCTGCTCACAACTTCTGCTCGCCATGAGCACATGAACATGAGCAGGGCACACCCCGGCACACCTCGGCACACCCCGGCACACCCCGGCACACCCCGGCACACCTCGGCACACCCCGGCACACCCCGGCACACCCCGGCACACCCCGGCACACGGCCCAGGACACGTCCACGACACGTCCCCGGCAGGCTCGCCGACGAGCCAAACTTGATTGCCGAGGAGCCAGAGCCACAACTCGGGGAGCCGGCGCCCAAGCCGGGCGGACTCGACCTCGACTCGCTCTTCAACTCCGGCCCGCCCGCCGCACCGGCGCCGCCGAGGACGGGCCAGCTGCCGGGCGCCGTGCTGCCCAACCCCTACGCGGGCGGCATGCCGCCACAGATGCCGCCGCAGATGCAGCACCCGTTCCCCCACCAGGGGGCGATGGGGGGAGGCATGCAGGGCATGGGCATGGGCATGCAGGGGGTGGGCATGAAGGGCACCCATTCCCCCCCCCCCCCCCCCTTTCCCCCTGCCATCCTCTTTTTCCCCGCCGCCGCCGCCCGTTCCCGCCACATTTCCGGGGTGCAGTGTGGACTCGCCTTTTGACCCGCCGACGCCTCGCCGCCCGTCGCAGGCGGAATGCCGATGGGCGGGATGCCCCTGGGCCAGCAGATGGGCGGCATGCGCCCGATGGGTGGCATGGGTGCGCCGCTCGCCTCACAGCCCCCCCCCCCCCTCGTCTTCCGTCGCCCGCCCCCTCTCCCTCACACAGACCAGAAGCGCACAGCCCCGTCTCCCCACCCCACAACACAGTCGAGAAGGGAGGGGCACACAGAGAGCGGCACTCGGGCGGGCATCGCCGGCTTCTCCCTCTCACACCCGTCTCGCTGGCGCCCCTCCCCGCAGGCGGCGGGATGCCGCAGCAGATGCCGCCGCAGCAGATGATGCCGCAGCAGATGATGCCACAGCAGATGCCACCGCATCAGATGCCGCCGCAGATGGGCGCGATGCCCCAGCAAGGGATGGGCATGCCGCCGATGGCCTCCCCGGCGCAAGACCCGTTCGGACCCGTCTCCGCGCCGGCGGCCAACCCGTTCTTCTGACGCGGCGTGGCGAGTCTCGCTCGCCTTCCCAGCCGTGGCCACTCGAGCCCACCCTCAAGGGCCGCCGCCTCGGTAGTAGCGAGTCGGCGGCCGCTATCAGCGGGTCGGGTCACTCGGGCGGGGGAAGGCCGTGCGTGAGCGACGGGCGATGCGCCTCCCAGGGCGCTTGCGGTCTGACGCCTGTGCCGATGCGGGCCTTGGCGTGATGCGGCGTTCATCGAGATTGTGTTGGTTATTGACGCGGGGCGGGGGAGCGGTGGGGGGTGTCTCTGGGGGGAGAACTCGAGGGGGAGAGCTCGGGAGATAAGGTGAATTCCGCGCGTGTTACTGAGTCCACACAGCACACACTCAGAGCGCGCGGCTCGTGTTCTGTTGTGTATCAGTTGTGTATCAAATGTATGTGTGGGGTATTTGGGGAAAGGGCTCGCGAAGAAAATTGAAGAAAGTACTTTAAGGAGGAGCTTCATTTTAACCAGGAGGAGGAGTGAGGTGTCTCAGAGAGTCTCGAGTATCTCTCTCTTGGGGAGAGGGACCCATCGGCCATCGTGCATCGCCTCGCCGCCTGCTCGCCGCCCCGTAGAGGGTAGAGCCGACACGCGACAGAGGAGATCACGCTGATCTCGACCTCTCCCCTCTCGCGCATCTTGTGAGCGCGGGAGCCGGTGCAGGTCCAGTAGCGGCAACATGGAGGCAGCAGGACAGCGCGGTCACGCGTCAACCGCCTCCGTCTTGATGCGCTTGGCAGGCGCCTGGCTGTCCTCCGCCTCTCCGGCAGGCTCCTCGTTTTCGTCGTCCTCCTCGTCGTCGTCCTCCTCCTCCCCCTCGTCGCTCCCGTCGCCCCCCTCGACCGGATCGCCGCCGTCCGAGTCGTACTCCTCCTCGACGTCGGACCCCTCCGACGGGGCAAAGTCGCTGTCCTCGTCGTCGTCGTCGTCCTCCTCCTCCTCCTCCTCATCGTCTCCGGCGCCGCCGCCCGCCGCGCCGCCGCCAACCGCGCCTGCGGACGCCGCCTCGCCGTCGAGGGACCCATTCACGTTTGCGCGCTTCCGCTGCAGGAGCTCGCTCACGCGGTCGCACTCGTTCGCCGGCAGCATCGACAGCTCGAGCTTGAGGGCCGTCTTGGCGGGCGCGCCGGCGGGCGCGTCGGCGGCGGCGCACTCGAGCTGCAGGTCAAAGGTGCGCCGGCTGTCGGGCGGCAGCACCTCGACGCGCAGCCGGCTGTACGGCATCACGTGCACCTTTGACGCCTCCTTGACGAGCAGCTCCTTCTCGAGCAGGTACAAGGCCGCCTCGGTCGCCTTGACGTAGCACTGCAGGGCGGCGCGGCCGCCGAAGGGCTTGAAGCTGCCGATGCCCCCCACCTCGACCGCCGCCAGCGAGGCGAACGCCTGGCTGACGACCGACGCGGGCTGGCCACACAGCGGCTTCCCCGAGAGGCTGCACTCGACTTTGGGCTCCGCCGGCTTGGAGTGCAGGAGCAGGTGCCCGACCTGGCTCTTGCCGTTGGCGACGGGAGCGGCGAGCGTGACGACGCACAGGCTTCCCTGTCCCGAGGCCTCGGGGAGCACGAGAACGCGTGAAACGAGCCGGTAGGGCACCGCGATCTCGGCCGACTTGCCATGCAGGACCGCGGCGCCTTCGTTGAGCGATAGACGAAACTTGCCTCGAGGCGAGAGGAAGGAAAGATCGCTGGCAAGCTCGACGAGCAGGGCGCCGGGGCGGTCCAGCGGGGCGGCCGACCCAGCAGGCGCAGCAGGCGCAGCGGCGGCCGGCGGAGGTGGCGCGGCGGCGGCGGCGGAGGAGCTGGCGAGCGCCACGGCCAGCTGCT
>NW_005201725.1:0-1045 GCF_000372725.1 Emiliania huxleyi CCMP1516 | reverse complement strand
CTCCAAAGGCGGGCGCGGTGCGGGCGGCGCGTGGCGCAAACGGGTGCTTTGTGGGGGGAATGAGGGGCTTGTGCACGGACCTTCAGGCGACCCGGGAAACGTCCTCTGAAGAGCTCGTCTCCGCGAGGTACGGGGAGCTCGGCTGATCTAGGCAAAGCCGATCCGGGACGATACGAGACGAGCGATCCGATACGATACGAGACCGGTGTTTGCAAGGTGCCGCAAGCGGCTCTAGTGTGCGAAAGAGAGAGACCAGAGAGTGGACCTGACAACGATACAAGTATGACTTGGCGGCAAATGATCGCAGTGGGCGTCAGAAGAGTCGTCCTTGCGCGAGGAGAGCTCGATAAACTCGAGGGGCCAAAATATGCCGCGAGGAGGGCAGAGCTGCGACGAAAGGCGAGGAGAAGCCGCGAGAGAGAGCAAGGGATCGGCAGGCGGCGGCGGCGTCGCAGGACGAGGCAGACGAGAGCGACGCGACAGAGGAGGAAGCGACAGGAGGGAGAACGACGAGAGTGGGACGATCGCGAGGTGGCATGAAGGTTGCAGCGAGAATCGGCGAGGGACTGCGAAGGGAGATAGAAAGAGGCAGTGCTTCTGTCGACTATTGCCGGCTCTCCATGCACTTGCAACGCCAGAGGCCGTGCTTGGTAGCTTGGAGAATGCCTCGCAGTGCTGCTGCGCCTGTGGATTGTGCCGCAGCGCAACCTCCATTGGTGCGCTGCGGTGGCGCGCCGGCCGCTTCATGCATGCATAGCTCTCCGGAGAGGGGCCGCCGACGCGTTTTCCGTCCGTTCCATCTCGAGTTTCTTTGCCCGAGTGGTAAACGCAATGGAAATGTGGGCAAAAGCTGAACGATCGGGAAACGTGGCCGAATGGTATGGGGAATCAAAAGAAAAGGAAAAGCGCCACGCCAATTGAGCTAAGGGTCGACACCCCCTCCGGCTACGACAAGGTGAACGTGATCTGGTCCTCACGGGGTTGACCCGTCTCCTTCCTCCATCCAGATCGAGACGGACGGACTCCATGGACGGCCGAGCAATAT
>NW_005201726.1:0-1045 GCF_000372725.1 Emiliania huxleyi CCMP1516 | reverse complement strand
GCGCCGGCGGAGACGGTGTCGCCGGAGTCGGTGTCCGCGCCATTGTCGGCGGCGGGCTTGGCGGCGGCGGTGACGACGCCGGCGACGATGGAGGCGGCGCCGATGGCGGCGGCCGCGACGGTGGCGGTGGGCTCGGTGGGGGCGGTGACGGAGGCGGCGGCCCTGGCGGTGGCGGTGACGGCGATGGCGGAGAGGGGGCCGGCGGTGAGGGCGGCGGCGGGGAGGGCGGCGGTGGTGACGGCGGCGGCGGAGATGGTGGCGGCGGGCTGGGCGGCGGCGGGCTGGGCGGCGGTGGCGACGGCGGCGGTGAGGGAGGCGGCGGCGAGGGCGGCGGTGGTGACGGCGGCGGCGGAGATGGTGGCGGCGGGCTCGGTGGCGGCGGGCTCGGCGGCGGCGGGCTTGGCGGCGGCGGTGACGGCGGCGGCGGCGATGGAGGCGGCGGCGACGGCGGCGGCGGGGACGGTGGCGGTGGGCTCGGTGGGGGCGGTGACGGAGGCGGCGGGCTCGGCGGTGGCGGTGACGGCGGTGGCGGAGAGGGGGGCGGCGGTGAGGGCGGCGGCGGGGACGGCGGCGGTGGGGAGGGCGGCGGCGGGGACGGCGGCGGCGGGCTCGGTGGCGGCGGGCTGGGCGGCGGCGGGCTGGGCGGCGGCGGCGACGGCGGCGGTGAGGGCGGCGGCGGCGAGGGCGGCGGTGGTGACGGCGGCGGCGGAGATGGTGGCGGCGGGCTCGGTGGCGGCGGGGACGGCGGCGGCGGGGAGGGCGGCGGCGGCGACGGCGGCGGCGGCGAGGGAGGCGGCGGCGACGGCGGCGGCGGCGACGGTGGCGGTGGGCTCGGCGGGGGCGGTGACGGAGGCGGCGGGCTCGGCGGTGGCGGTGACGGCGGTGGCGGAGAGGGCGGCGGCGGTGAGGGCGGCGGCGGCGAGGGCGGCGGTGGTGACGGCGGCGGCGGAGATGGTGGCGGCGGGCTCGGTGGCGGCGGGCTGGGCGGCGGCCGCGAGGGCGGCGGCGGTGACGGCGGCGGCGGCGATGGTGGCGGCGGCGAGGG
>NW_005201727.1:0-1045 GCF_000372725.1 Emiliania huxleyi CCMP1516 | reverse complement strand
GAGCTGGTGACACGACCGCAACCTTTGAGCACCTGTGCGTCCCCCACCAGACATAAATCGTCCCCCACCAGACATCGAAGTCAAATGTCAAAGACACCTCTAGGGACTGGCAAAGTGGGCTGCCACACCCACAAAGATGCAGAAAAAGGGGACACCGGCGTGACGTGGCCTCTCGACGGGTTTGTTGAAGCAGAACTTGGTTCGGCGCACGAGCGAGCACGCACACACGAAATGAATGAATGTTTGCCGCGTGGGTACAGACGCAATTTAGTGGGTTCAGGGACGGTTAAGCGGGAGGATTGAATTCGTATCTCAGGGCAACCTTTTAGTGTACTAGTATCTAGACCGTATAGTGACCGGCGCGCAGCGCCGAAGAAAATTTTGGCAGAAATCGCTTATAGAAATCGGCTGCTGGCTCGCCCGATTTCCCTCGCCGAAACAGAAATCGGCTGCTGGATGCCGACGCCCCGATTTCTATCGCCACGCCTCGCACTGTAAGTATGGTCGCGCCGGCCGGTACTGCTGCGCGCGCCCGTGGTGTCCGCATGGGTGTCCGATGGTCTGTCTCTGATCTTGACAAATACATCATCCTCTGTGCTCGATACACCTCTCTCTCCGTAGCGCGCCGCGTAGAGTAGTCTCCTCTCTCCCAGCTGTGGTCTCTCTCTCGACTCCCCGGCGCCTGTCAGTGTCTCTCCTCCCCCCGGACGCGGACCCGCGAGACTCAAAACGCGCGTGCGGGTAGGACTCACATCTCCCCGCGCGGCGGTGCGGTGTGTGCCACGGGTGTTCGTGGTGAGTGGCGTCAGGTCTCACATCGTGCTGCGCGCGACCCGTGGGCCCACATGCCCTCGCTCCTCAGTACTAATCGTTGCAAAGCGGCCAGCATGCGTGCACTGGCCCGAGTCCCTCGCTCGGGTTGCGGCCCCGTGCCGTTCCGACGCGATTCAGGTCACGTGTACATGACTGCGGGTCGGCGCGAGTCGCCGTCCTTGTCGAGCTCCTCGCGCGCAGCCGCCTGCAGCGCCGCCATGGTGATGATGCG
>NW_005201728.1:0-1046 GCF_000372725.1 Emiliania huxleyi CCMP1516 | reverse complement strand
TTGCGGCTTTGGGGATGAGACACGCATGGCTGTCTTAACTTATGTGCAATGCTTGGGCCTGGGGGGAGAGGGCGTGAGGAGGCACAGCGCACAGGGCGGGTGTGTGCCTCTCGAGACCGGCATGGCATGACTCTTGCGCCGCGCTGTGCTGTAGTGGGCTGCGGGGTTCGATATTCGGGCGAGCAGGTGCTTGGGGATTGCCGGTCTAATATGGACCCGGCCGGGGCTGGTGTCGCGGTCGCACACACCTCACACGCTCGCCTCTTTATTATTTAATATATTCTAGACGCCGCCTCTCGAGAGGCGCTCTCCACAGGACGCAGCAGCAGCGCGTGCCACCTCGCACCTGCCTGCTGCCACCTCGAAGCTGGCAAGCTCGACGTCCATCTCTCTGCGGTCGAGGGCTTGCACATGGGTTCTCGCGTCGCGGGCAGTGGGCACCAGCCCACCACCACATCATTCGCCTCTCTCGGATACGTTCGAAGGCGGTGGCGGTGGCGAATGGGCACGTGTACACACAGAGCCTCGCACCCTTTCGCCCTTCTCATCACTGCCCCGGCGCCCACGTCTCGATCTTCTTGGGCAGCAGCTGGTTGGACAGGTCCTCCCCGTGGCCTAAGCAGCCGTACTCGCCCTTGCCCCACGTGAAGACGGCGCCGTCGGCGGTGATGGCGAGGCTGTGCGAGAGTGCAGCAGACACAGCGACGACGCGCTGGCCAGCCAACGCCTCGATCTTCTTCGGCAGCGGCTGGTTCTGCTCGTCACCGTGGCCCAACCTGACAAAGATGCCACCGCCCCAGCTCCAGACGCCGCCGTCGGCGGTGAGGGCGAGGCTGTGGTACAGCCCAGCCGACACAGCGACGACGCGCTGGCCAGCCCACGCCTCGATCTTCTTCGGCAGCAGCTGGTCCTGCGTGTCGCCGTGGCCCAGCTCGCCGTAGCGACCATTGCCCCAGCTCCAGACCTCTCCATCGGCGGTCATTGCGAGGCTACTCATATTTCCGGGCGAGACAGCGACGACGCGCTGGCCAGCCAACGCCTCGATC
>NW_005201729.1:0-1046 GCF_000372725.1 Emiliania huxleyi CCMP1516 | reverse complement strand
GGCTTCGGCGTGCCGAGCAGCGCGGGCGAGAGAGGGACGGCGCGCGGCTCCCAAACGAGCCGCACGGGCTTCGTCTGGGCCGCCGAGGCCACCTCCTTGGTCGAGGCGGCGGGCGTGATGGCGAGGTGGGCCGAGGCAAGCGTTGAACGTGCCGCCATGCGCCCCTGAGGAGGGACGAGTGGGTGGGGTGCCACGGGGCGGGGGGGGGCGGCGAGAGCGGCGGCGGGGGTGGTGTGGGGAGGTGGAGGGAGGCGGAGGCGTGGGCGAGGTGGAGGGCGGCGGCGATGCGACCGGCGGCGGGGGCGGTATGGGGGAGGTGGAGGGAGGCGGCGGCGTGGGTGAGGTGGGGGGCGGCGGCGGCGTGGCGGCGTGGCGGCGGTATGGGGGAGGTGGAGGGAGGCGGCGGCGTGGGCGAGGTGGAGGGAGGCGGCGGCGTGGGCGAGGTGGAGGGCGGCGGGGGCGTGAGCGGCGGCGGGGGCGGTGTGGGGGAGGTGGAGGGAGGCGGAGGCGTGGGCGAGGTGGAGGGCGGCGCCGACGCGAGCGGCGGCGGCGGCGGTATATATGGGGGAGGTAAAGGGAGGCGGCGGCGTGGGCGAGGTGGGGGGGGGGCGGCGGAGTGGCGGCGTGGCGGCGGTGTGGGGGAGGTGGAGGGAGGCGGCGGCGTGGGCGAGGTGGGGAAATAGTTGTTAGTTCGAGGGTTGATCTCACACCGCGGCAATCGGTGTCTCAATCAGGGATCTCGCGTCGCTGTCTGTGATGTCCATGAAGCTTATCTTTGCAATGCTCGCCGCGGTGGCCACTGGCATCCCTCCAGAACATACTCCGTCCAGCCTTCCTCCGAGCCACATCTAACGCGCTTGCCCGTCACACGTAGGCCTGCGCATCCCGGCGTTTGCGCCGGCGCACGCGGTGCGGGTGGCGCACCCGTTGATGACTGGCGTATCTTCGCTGGCTGCCGCCTGCCTCGAGGAGGAGTGCTCGGTGGACACGGTGCAGAGCCTGGTGGCGGAGCTCACCATTGAGGCTGAGCGTTTGTCGCGCGAGGG
>NW_005201730.1:0-1046 GCF_000372725.1 Emiliania huxleyi CCMP1516 | reverse complement strand
TGAGAGTGTGAACAGCCGGAGAGTGTGAACAGACGGAGAGTGTGAACAAACGGAGAGTGTGAACAGCCGGAGAGTGTGAACAGACGGAGAGTGTGAACAGACGGAGAGTGTGAACAGACGAGTGTGAACAGCCGGAGAGTGTGAACAGCCGGAGAGTGTGAACAGCCGGAGAGTGTGAACAGACGAGTGTGAACAGCCGGAGAGTGTGAACAGCCGGAGAGTGTGAACAGACGGAGAGTGTGAACAGACGAGTGTGAACAGCCGGAGAGTGTGAACAGACGGAGAGTGTGAACAGCCGGAGAGTGTGAACAGACGGAGAGTGTGAACAGACGAGTGTGAACAGCCGGAGAGTGTGAACAGACGGAGAGTGTGAACAGCCGGAGAGTGTGAACAGACGGAGAGTGTGAACAGACGAGTGTGAACAGCCGGAGAGTGTGAACAGACGGAGAGTGTGAACAGACGAGTGTGAACAGCCGGAGAGTGTGAACAGACGAGTGTGAACAGACGGAGAGTGTGAACAGACGAGTGTGAAC
This sequence comes from Emiliania huxleyi CCMP1516, assembly GCF_000372725.1. Lineage (NCBI taxonomy): Eukaryota > Haptophyta > Isochrysidales > Noelaerhabdaceae > Emiliania > Emiliania huxleyi. Next base: position 513 of record NW_005201730.1, on the reverse strand, counting down.
AGCCGGAGAGTGTGAACAGACGGAGAGTGTGAACAGCCGGAGAGTGTGAACAGACGGAGAGTGTGAACAGACGAGTGTGAACAGCCGGAGAGTGTGAACAGACGAGTGTGAACAGACGGAGAGTGTGAACAGACGAGTGTGAACAGACGGAGAGTGTGAACAGCCGGAGAGTGTGAACAGCCGGAGAGTGTGAACAGACGGAGAGTGTGAACAGACGGAGAGTGTGAACAGCCGGAGAGTGTGAACAGACGCGGATCACAGGATGCGGTGCTTGGCTGCCACGTTAGGGCCGCCGCATGTTGCAGAGAAGCGACCTGTCTCTCGGCCGTCTCTCGGCTGTCTCTCGGCTGTCTCTCGGCTGTCTCTCGGCCATCTCTCGGCCATCTCTCGGCTGTCTCTCGGCCATCTCTCGGCCATCTCTCGGCCATCTCTCGGCTGTCTCTCGGCTGTCTCTCAGATCCACCGCTTGTTGGAGAGGAGCGAGAAGCGGCGCTTCCGCCACTGGTCGCGCCC
>NW_005201731.1:0-10716 GCF_000372725.1 Emiliania huxleyi CCMP1516 | reverse complement strand
GCACCCCGCCGCGCGCCGGCGGGGCCGCGCACACGCCCCCGCGCCGCCGAGCGCCGTCCCGCTCCCGGGCGGGGCGCGCGCGATCGCTCACACGAGACGTGCGCCGGCGGCAAAGCAGCGGCAGAGCTGCGCCCAAGGCAGCTCTGCTGAGCTGTCCTGTGCGCCTTGGACCGCCTCGTCGCGGTCCGACTCGGTTTGCCCGGCCCCGTTCTCGTGCGGCGGGTCGCAGAGCGACTTGCGCGGCATCGAGCCGGGGAAGGGGCCAATCGACAAACGGTGGACGCCTCTCGCACGGTCCTTTGCGTCCGTCCTTCTTGGGGTGATGGATTCCGCCGGATATGCGACGTCGCACTGGGATTTGCGTTCGTGGTCTCGTATAGAAGCGTCCGTCGGCATTGAGGAGACGTCACCGAAGTCCGCTGCTGAATCACTGGTCCTGTCGCTGCCACACGGCTCCCCTGAGCCGAGCCGCTGGAAGATGTAGGGCCGCCGCCGCCGCGGCTGGCCGTCGCGCATCGCAGGGCTCATTACCTCCTCCGCCTCCGGGTCAGGGCTAGGATGGCGACTGCTCTCCGGATTAGAAGCCTCCTCCAGCGACGAGCGCGGCGGCGCCGGGAGCACCGCAAAGTGGGATGGCGGCACGAACGGCGCTCGTCGCGTGTGGGTCTGAGTGAGCGGCAGCGGTTTGGTCGTCCTCGCCGGACCAGGCTCTGGTGCTTCGCTGGCTTCGGAGTCGGTGTCTCCTGGGGAGGTGCTCGCGGTGACCGGCTCGCTAGCTTTGGACGACGGCGACTTTGGCTTGCGCGGCGACGTCAGGCGTGATATCGTTCGCAGCCTGAGGAAAACGCTCGGCATGCGCGCAGCGCGACGCCGACAATGCGTGTCCTCAATCTGATCGAAGCACGGGAAAAGAAACGAGGTGCGCATGTCTAGTCCGGGTAAATGATACAGGAAAGCGGCGATTCGCATTTCGCACGCACACACACTCACTCACACTCGGTCGAAAGACCCCAGATTGGCATCCATGCCTCTCTGGACAGGGTGGCCCGCCACAACGACCCGAGGAATTGCGACTCGCCGCTTTCCTCCCGCTGTGATTCTGTGTGAGCTCTGTGTCTTGTTTTGCCAACAACATCCGCTATACCTACAACAACATCCGCCGGCGGCCACTTCAAGGTCGTTCCACACCACCGGACGTCGAGGTCCTTCGGTTCCTCGCCCTTCGGCCGCCCCCCGAACACGCCGCGACATGCCCCGATGAAGACGGCGCAACCGGAGGCGGGCGACGGCGTATTCTCGCGGGCGGCCGAGCTGCTCAACTCTGTGTTCAATCGGCCCAACGCTGACGAGGACGATGCCGCGCCTCCACCCCGGTCTCAGCGCGGCGCCAGCTTGCCTTCAAAGGCGTCATTGCGCATGAGCATCGCTCGGTTCGAGGAGGAAGGAAGGTTTTCGAGTGATGCAGTCGATCACGAGAAGATTCTCAGCAAGAGGGTGTGTCTCAACCGGGAGCAGGGCACTAAGTTCGCCTCGAATCGGGTCATCACCTCTCGGTACACCATCCTCACCTTTGTACCGCGGTCGCTCTTTTCACTTCTCAACCCGTTCAACCGCTTCGCGAACTTCTACTTTCTCGTCGTCGGCTGCCTGCAGGCCGTGCCTGCCATTACCATCACCGAGGGGCGCGCGGGCACCTTCATGCCGCTCTCGTTTGTGCTATTCGTCGACATGCTCATGCGCGCAATCGAGGACTACGCGCGCCACCGCTCGGACGCGGAGACCAACTCGAAGCCCGTCGACGTGCTGCACGGCACGTCCGCGCGGCCCGTGATGTCAGACGTGCCTATCGCGCCGTGGGATCTCGGCTATGATGACCGTGGCAGCCGCAACTCCTCGGTGGGCCGAAAGAGCGGCGCCATCGGGCCGACTGCCGCTGGGCCCTGCTGGCAGACGTTGCCCTGGGACAAGGTGCGGGTCGGTGACGTCGTGCGCGTCGGGAACCGGGGTGCTATACCAGCAGATCTCCTGCTGCTGGGCGCGTCGCCGGAGGCGGGCTCAGCCTGGGTCAACACCAAGCCCCTCGACGGCGAATCCGACACCAAGCTGCGCATGGCGGTCGCCCCCACGTCGCTGCAGCTTGAGGGGCTGCGCGGCCCGGAGGTAGCCGAGCGGCTGGCGCGGTTTGATGGGACCCTGCTGTGTGAGCTGCCGAACGACAAGGTCAACGACTTTGTTGGCCGCCTGCAACTCTGCCCCTCGGGTCCGCACAAATTCGGCGGCGCCCGCGTGACCGTCGATCGAGACAACATGCTCTTGCGCGGCTGCCAGCTACGAAACACAGAGGCGGCCTTCGGGATGGTCGTCTCTGCCGGCGTGGAGTGCAAGATCAACTTTTCTGGCAAAAAGCTCGGCGAGTTTGAGACCGAACGGACGGGCCACATTGCCTCCGCCGTCAACATCGACGTCGCTGGGGTGGCCGTGTTGCTGGTTCTGGTGTGCTGTGTCCGATCCTCCCCCAGCCCCGCCTCTCACGCGTCTTTCTACTTTTTCATCTTTCGCAGCGGGAAGGAGACGGCCCGGCCCCGTCTCGCTCGCGCTCGCGCGCACGCGCGCGCCAGGGTTCGTGAGTGAAATTTCACACTTTCACTTTCACATGTGAATTCGTGTGAAATTCACATGAAACGTTTCGGCCGCCCCCGTTTCACTGAAAATTTCACAAGTTCGACTACTTTCGAAGGCCCTGGCATCTCCGAGGCGGCAGCGGCGGATGCGGCAGCAGTCGAGGCGGCAGCGGCGGTGGCGGTAGCGGAGAGAGCGGCGGTGCGCCTACCACTGCCGGCACCGGTAGGGATCTCTGTGCCACCAATGCCGCGCGTTCCTGCTTCCCTGCAGCGAGGCCGTGGTCAAGGCCGTGGTCGTCCCCGAGGCTCAAAGAACAGGGGCCCGCCCTCACTGCATCAAAACGCGGTGAAAGCGAGGAAGTGTAGAAAGGAAAGAGCCCACAAAATAACTAGTGAGAGGAGGTGCAGCTTGGTTCGTGTCCTCGGGCGCTCGAGGACGTGTGTGTTGCCTCAATGTTCGTTTAATGCGCGCCCCCGCCGAAATACACTGCAAATACACCATACACGCGAGATGCGTCGGCAGCGACGCGCACGACCTCTTAAGAAGCACCGTGTTGTTAGGGTTAGGGTTAGGGTTAGGGTTAGGGTTAGGGTTAGGGTTAGGGTTAGAGTCAGAGAGCGTTCAAGCCGTTGTGCAGCTCCTAAGAGAATGGTGTCCGGTTTGGGCCGAAACCAAATGGAGGAATCAGCGGTCCGTCGACACGAGCTTCGGTGAATGCTTTGGGTTCTTCGGGCTAGGGTTAGGGTTAGGGTTAGGGTTAGGGTTAGGGTTAGGGTTAGGGTAAGGGTTTGGTTGTCGTCGCGCGCTCTCGATATCTGGCTAAGACAGAGACACAGCAGCAGAGGCGACCCAAGCGACACATCAGAGCATGGATGGGGGCGCGAGCCGCCATCTTGGACTGTGAGGCGAGTATTTGCAACCGGGAGCTCGCCGCCGCCCCTACACCGCCGCCGCCGCCCTCCCGGTGGCAAATAATAGCCCAAGTCGAAGAGTGCGCCCCGCCCTCGGTATCTGGGCGGCAGGCGGGGCTAGAGTGGCACGCCGGTGCGCGGATGGGGGCGCGAGCCGCCATCTTGGACTGTGAGGCGAGTATTTGCAACCGGGAGCTCGCCGCCGCCCCTACACCGCCGCCGCCGCCCTCCCGGTGGCAAATAATAGCCCAAGTCGGAGAGTGCGCCCCGCCCTCGGTATCTGGGCGGCAGGCGGGACTAGAGTGGCACGCTGGTGCGCGGATGGGGGCGCGAGCCGCCATCTTGGACTGTGAGGTGAGTATTTGCAACCGGGAGCTCGCCGCCGCCCCTACACCGCCGCCGCCGCCCTCCCGGTGGCAAATAATAGCCCAAGTCGAAGAGTGCGCCCCGCCCTCGGTATCTGGGCGGCAGGCGGGGCTAGAGTGGCACGCCGGTGCGCGGATGGGGGCGCGAGCCGCCATCTTGGACTGTGAGGCGAGTATTTGCAACCGGGAGCTCGCCGCCGCCCCTACACCGCCGCCGCCGCCCTCCCGGTGGCAAATAATAGCCCAAGTCGAAGAGTGCGCCCCGCCCTCGGTATCTGGGCGGCAGGCGGGACTAGAGTGGCACGTTTGTGCACGGATGGGGGCGCGAGCCGCCATCTTGGACTGTGAGGTGAGTATTTGCAACCGGGAGCTCGCCGCCGCCCCTACACCGCCGCCGCCGCCCTCCCGGTGGCAAATAATAGCCCAAGTCGAAGAGTGCGCCCCGCCCTCGGTATCTGGGCGGCAGGCGGGGCTAGAGTGGCACGCTGGTGCGCGGATGGGGGCGCGAGCCGCCATCTTGGACTGTGAGGCGAGTATTTGCAACCGGGAGCTCGCCGCCGCCCCTACACCGCAGCGGCCGCGCCTCCCGATGCGTCGAGAGTCGACTCTCGACTGCTGAGAGAGTTCATCCCACCATCGGCACCGTATTCGCCCAGAGCATGCCATGAGATTCATATAGGTCTAGTGTACACATCAGCTCAGCGAGACCAATATCTCCAGCCTCCTTCATCTTGGCTGCTGCTTGGGAGCCAACACCTGTGCAAGTGAGTGTCAGAGTGTCGGACGACTCGGTGGGAGCATCCGTCATCATTCACGTTCACACGATTCTTCACACTCGCTCGAAAAAGTGAAATTTCGTTTCACATGAAATGTGAAGTGAAAGTGAAAGTGAAACCGATTCGCTGTTTCCATGTGAAATCACGAACCCTGGCGCGCGCGACGTGATTTTCGTGATGTGTGCCGCGTATATTACCGTTCCACATGACCGCTCAAAAATTTCGTCACTCACGACCTCTCTGAGATCCTATGCGTCCTCCCTGAGGCTGAGGCTCTGTTCTCTCGCTCTCACATGTGTTTCGTCCTTCGTCCTCTTGTTTATTTCGCCGTGGCCGGCGTCTCCTGGCCGGCCTTGGGCCAGACGCGCGCGCGCTGCTCTGGCGTGGCCTGCTGCTTGACAAGCCACAGGAAGACGCCGCCGGGCGTGCGGCGCTGGCCCGAGCCGTCGGTGCGGAGCAGCCCGCCGTTCTCCTCGACCTGCCACGCCTGCACGAGCAGCCCGCGGCACGCCTCCTCGCCGAGCACCTCGACCAGCCTGCAGATCTGCTCGACCGCCTCCTCCTCCGCCTCCTCGAGCGCCTCCGCGATGTCGCGCCCGACCTCGGCCGACTCGGCGCTCGGCGTGACCGGCGGCACCGCGGGCGCGGGGTTGTGGTGCCCGCGCAGCTGGCAGAGCTCGACCCAGTGCCCCGACTGGTTGCACTTGCGGCAGACGTAGCCAGGGGGAGGCGGAGGCCGCTCCGCCGCGCGCTCTCGCGGGGCGAGCGGGCAGTCGGCGACGAAGTGGCCGGGGACGTTGCATATTCTGCAGACGTAGCCGTCCGGAGGCCCGCTCCTCTTGCCCTTGGGACGCTTTGCGCCACCGCCGCCTCCGCCTCCTCTGCCGCCGCCGCCGCCGCCGCCCGCGCCCGCGCCCGCGTCGCTCGCGGCGTCGGCGGACGCGTCGTCCCTCGGCCGCTTGCTCTGACGCGGCAGCGGGCAGTTTGCGATCCAGTGGCCCGGCTGCCTGCAGTTGTGGCAGACGTAGCTCTCGGGAGGCACCTCGCTGCCGCGAGCCGTACCGCCTCTCGGGCCGCCTCTCGGGCCGCCTCTCGCCTCCCGGCCGACGGCCGGCCGTCTGCTCCCACCGCCAGCCGGCGCCGGCGCCCGTGCGGGCTTGGCCTGCCGCTTCTCGGCTGAGTGCTTTGCAAAGTCCGAGAGCAGCGCCTCGTACCCGCCGCCCGCCGCCGTCGACAGCCCGTAGGGCACCGCCTCTGTGTGCATCTGCACCGTCAGCTCACCGACGGCGCCAAAGTCGGACAGCTTGGCGGGCCGCCGCACGGAGGAGACGCGCGCCGCGGCGCCGCCGTCGGCGCTCGGCGCCGCCGCCGCGGAGCCTCCCAGCGCGGGCGGGGGCGCGTTGGGCAGCGTCTCCTGGTCCAGGTCCATCCAGCGAGGCAGCCGCACCGAGCGGACAAACGACTTGCGGCCACCCGCCGACGCGGCCGACGCGGCCGACGCGCCACTCTCCCGCTCGCCCTGCTCGCCGCCGCCGGCCGCGTCGCCCGCGACAGCCGCCGCGCCGTCCGCACCCCTCTCCTCCCCGGGCACGTCATAGTCGAGCAGCGGCCGCTGCGGGCGGTCGTTGCGCGTGACCGCCGTCCGCTCAAAGGCCATGCCGCCGAGCGGGTGGGCGACCTCCTCGAGGTCAGCCACAAGGCTAGTCAGGCTGGCCGCCATGGGCAGGAGGCAGGAGGCAGCGAGGTTGGACGCGTCCACGTCCAAACCGCGCTAGCACGGCCGCGTCGCCCCAGCGGGGTAGAGGAAGAATTCTTTACGCAAGCAGCACGAAACGTCGGTGTCCAGTCCGAGCCTCTTCACCTTCCTACATACATACATACATACGACAAGGGCGCGGACTGGCGCGGACTGGCACACACACCGGCTCACCGAGGAAGAATTTTAGCAGGCCGCGCACGGGACTGGCGGTCTGGCGCGCACTGGCACTAACAAAACAAATTGCTAAAAATCTCTCTCTCTCTCTAACACAGGAACGAGAGAAGAATATAGGGTGGATAAAGCGCCTGTTCACGGCATGGAGGGTGAGCCACGCCGAACGTACTGAACGTAGAGCCGAGCGGGAGGAAGAGGGGGAAGACGACTCCGAGGTGCGAGGAGGACGAACCAGTGGAAATCCCGTTGTCAGCCGTCACGATGCACCCGAAGGGGACCACAGCGCCGGCATCATCAGTGAGGGCACAAGTGTTCGAAGAGAGAGTGGACCTGAGCAATAATATGACTGGGTGGCAAATGATAGCAGTGGGCGTCAGAAGACTCGTCCTTGCTCGAGGAGAGCTCGATAGACTCGAGGGGCCAGGATATGCAGCGAGGAGGGCGGAGCTGCGCCGAGCAGCGAGAGCAAGGGAGCGGCAGGCGGCGGCGCCGTCGCAGGACGAGGCAGAGGAGAGCGACGCGACAGAGGAAGAAGCGACAAGGGAGACCACGACGAGAAGGGGGCGACCGCGAGGTGGCACGAAGGTTGAAGCGAGGATCGGCGAGAGACTGCGAAGAGAGATAGGAAGAGGCGGACGCCCAAGGGTGGGCGACGGCTAGCGCACCACACCCCTCTCCTTAAAATCCCTGTGTGGTGGCGGCGTGCCGTCCTCCCATCCCTCCCTTGGGTTGTCCGTTTTCTTTCTTTCTTTAACACAAGAACGTGGACCGCGCTCCGCGCACTGTGCGCAGTGGAGGTCTGTGGGATCTCAAACCCCGCCCTACCTACCTATCCACCCCCCCCCCCCCCTGGAGCGCGAACCCCAGACCCCCCTAGACGGCTAGGAGATACGAAGGTGAAGAAGCCGACCCAAGGAGCCCGGAAGGAAGAAACGCCCGCCGGGCAGCGCATGCGAGGGGCGTTGACATTGGGGCGGCCGGGTTGCACACCATGGGCTCGAGCCCCCTCCCGAGCCCGCTCGGCCGGGCCAGCCCGAGCGGCAGGCTGAACGCGAGCGGTAGGGTGAGCCCGGGCGGGCGAGCCTGCAGCCCGGGCGGGCGAGCCTGGAGCCCGAGCGGGCGAGCCTGGAGCCCGAGCGGGCGAGCCTCGGCAGCCTTCGGGCTGAGCAGTCCCAAGCGGCCGCACCAGCTTCGCGCGAGCCCGATGCCGCGGCCCATGGCGACGCGGCGGCCGCCCCCCATTTGGACGGCGGCCAGCTTCGGCGACGACAGCGACAGCTCGTCCGCCTCGCCATGCATTGTGCGCGCTGACGCGGAATGCGGCAGCACCGCGGCGCGGGCCGGGCCGGCGCGGGGTTACAAGCGGGCGCGAGGGGGCGCCTTTGCGGCGCAGCACCGCGCCACCAGCCTCGGCGGCGAGCTCGGGCACGTCTTTGGGCGGCTGTACGTCGGGTCGGCGGCGGCGGCGGGTTCGCGGCGGCTGCTCTCGGCGCACGGCATCACCCACGTCCTCAACTGCTGCCGGCTTCCGAATGCGCTCGAGGGTGCCGAGGGTGCACCCTCCTACCTGCAGCTTCACCTCTCGGACTCGACTGCCGACGGGCCGAGGATGGCGTCCGCCGTGCGGCGGGGCGTCGCCTTCGTCGACTCCGCTCTCTGCAGCGGCGGGGGCGTGCTGATCCACTGCCACCGAGGCATCTCCCGCTCGTGCGCGCTCGCCATCGGCTACGCCGTCTGGCGCGAGCGAATCACCGCCGAGGCCGCGTTCGAGCTTGTGCGGCGCGCGAGGCCGCAGTGCGACCCGAACCTGAGCTACCTCTGCGCGCTCAAGGAGTGGGAGCGGCAGTGCCTCGGCGGCGCCGTCTCGCCTCCCGCCGCCGCGCCCGCGCCGGTACCTGTCGGAGGGCGGTCGCTCTCCGCCCCTCTCGAGCGACCGGCGGAGGGCGGCGGCGCCCTTCCCCGCGGCTGCGCCACTCTGCCCCGCTGGCCGAGCGGCGGACACGACGCCCCAAGTACGCGCCGGCCCTTGCAACGCACAAACAGCTTCTGACGCAGCCGCGAGCGCCCGCGCCACAAGATGCTGCCTATACTCGGTGACTGGGCGTCTGCGGCGCCGTTTGGACGCACGGCACGGTGCCCCTTCCCGCCATCACCTCGGCCACCTCAAATTCCCCCCGGACCCAGTTCACATCTCGGAGCCGGCGCCGAGCCGCCCCTGCGCCGTACCGCCCTGCGGCCCCTTGTGAAGAAGCTCGATCGAAGAAGCTCGATCAACACGTGTGTGCGTGTACGAAGGTCGTAGCGTGTTTTCAATTATTTTTTACCGCGTGATTATATCTCAAACACACTCAACCTCTCTCTCGCCGGACACATCGCCCACGCCCCGCCGGCGCGCGCCGGCTCGTCGACGAGTCGCAGCTCGAGCGCGCGCGGATCTTGCGCGCGGCGCCGCCGGGCCGCCGCTCACGCCGCTCACCGGCTCGAGCCCTGCTCTGCCTCTCTCCACCCGCGCTCGTGACGCTGTCGAGAGCGGGGCCCCGCGCGCCATTCGGAGGAGGCACGCGCTGACGCGCATCGACTCAGAAATAGCGCGTGCCGAAGACTCGCTCATCGAACTCGACCTTCCACGCCTCCCTCGCCCTCGCGGCCACGGCCTCGCCGCGGCGGTCGACAGAAGTGCGGTTCATGCGCGGGTGGTACGGCGGCTCGAGCACCGCGCGCTGCGCCTCGCTCGCCCCGTCGAGCACGCTCTCCGGCCAGCTGGGCAGGTAGCCGCGCCCGTACGCCGACCTATCACACGCCGCGGACGCGTCGTGGGCAGGTCCTGGCCGTGGCGGGAGCCGCGCCGGTGCACCGACCCTGCGGGCGCGAAGCGGTAGATGACTGTGCGGCGCTGGTGGGCTGCCGTCCAGGGAAGGGTGCCGTGCAGCGTCGCCTCGCTGAAGAGGAGGCAGTCGCCCGGCTGCAGCGCGGGCTGCACCACGCAGCTCGCGAGCGCCTCGTCCGCCAGGTCCGCGAGCGAGGGCGGCACCGGAAAGTTGGACTTGTGGCTGCCCGGCACGGCGCAAAAGCCGCCTGCGCCCTCCGGCGCCGCGCTCAGCTGCATGCACACCGTCAGCAGCTGGTTGCGCATCTGGCCGTGCCTGCACTCGTACGCGAGCGGCCAGGCGGGCTCGCCGGACTCGGTGACTGCGCCGCCGTGCAGCGTGTGCCCCTCGCTGCCCCGCTCCTGCGCGATCAGCAGCGGCGAGTGGTCGAGCCGGTAACCGACGCCCACGAGTTCGTTGAGAGCCCCCGCGACGGCGGGGTGCGTCAGAAGCTCGCGGAAGGGCTCTCGGTGCGGCGCCCTCCAGCCGAGCATGCCGCCCATGTCGAAGCGCCCCGTCGTGCCGTCGCCTGCCAGCTGGGCCGACTCGCGGCCGTAGAGCCCAGACGTCCGCAGCTGGCCGGTGCGCTCGTGTAGGGTGTCTGCGTGGTGGTCGATGGCGCCGTTCGCCCGCGCCACCAAATCCGCGTCGAAGGCGCCGCGGATCACGAGGAAGCCGTTGAGGTCGAACATGTACTTTTGCGCCGCAGTGAGCCCGGCCTCGGCAAGCGGCACGTCGTGGCGGTTGCGCAGCGCCGCCGACGAGAGGTGCCCAGAGTGGCCGACGCCAGCGATCGTGGAGGAGAGCCGGCGGCGGGCAGCGCGAGCGGACGCGGCGAGGGGTCGTGGCACCGTCATCGGCGAGGCTGAAAAAAAGAAATAATCTCGGGCAGCGGAGCTGGGAATAGGACCGCCGCAAGCGGCGTGGCGTGGAGCGGTTGAGCCGTCGCCCACCCTCGGGCGTCTATCTTCGCAGTTACCTACTCAGTTTCTCACCTCGCAGCGACCTTCATGCCACCTCTCGTTCTTCCCACTCTCGTCCTTGTTCTCTCTCCTGCTGTTTCATCCTCTGACTCATCGCTCTCCTCGGCCTCGTTCTGAGACGCCGCTGCCGTCTGCCTTGCTCTCGCTGCTTCTCTCGCCTCTCGTAACTCCGCCCTCCTCGCGGCATAATTTGGCCCCTCGAGTTTATCGAGCTCCCCTCGCGCAAGGACCAAATTTCTCCACTCTCGTTTCGAGCTTA
>NW_005201732.1:416536-433787 GCF_000372725.1 Emiliania huxleyi CCMP1516 | reverse complement strand
CGTCGAGTGGGGCGGCCAGCCGTATGTCTTCCAGCTCCCCCTCCTCCCGCACACCTTCGGCCTCTTCGCAGACGGCGCGCACGGGAGCAGCCTCGGCGTGGTCGCGCCCACCGACCCCGCCGCCGCGTCTGCACGCCCGCCGGAGGACACCGCCGCCGCCGCCGCCGCCGCCGCCGGTGCAGGTGGCGCCGGTGGCGCCGCCGCCGCCGCCGCCGCGGGGGGCGAGGGCGCTGACCCGGGCGGGGGAGGCGAGGGGGAGGAGGTGCACTCTCTCAAGCTGGCGCTCAAGCTGGCCCTCTCCGCCTTCCGCCGAGGAGGAGGAGCTGCCTTGCAGCCTTGCACGACCCTTCTCGCAACCTGCTCGTAGGCCCTCTTTGTGTACGTCCTCTCGCAGGACGGGGCACCGCACCGCATCGCAACCCTGTCCGGATGCGCGCTCCTCATCTTCCTCGCGCAAACTGGCTCGCCCGGCTCCGCGCCGCGCCGCGACCGCCACCCCTCCCCCTCCCCACCCTCCCTCCTCCCTGCCGCAGGCCGGCTCAACTTCGTGGTGAGACTGCTCGCGCCGCCGCCGCCCGCGCCGCCGCCGCCCGCGCCGCCGCCGCCCGCGCCGCCGCCGCCAAGAGGGCGGGTGGAGGAGGGGCCGGGTGGAGAGGGGGGCGGAGAGGGCGGCGAAGACTTTGCCGCCGCGCCGCAAGCGGCGGGCGGGCCGGCCGAGGCTGGCGGAGACGCCGCTGCGGCGCGGGCGGAGGAGGAGCCAAGAGGCGCGCTGGCGGCCGTGTCAGGGACGCTGCTGGCCTTCTTCACGTCGCTCTTCCCGGGCGTGCTCCCCGAGCAGCCCAACGGGGCGCCCTTTGCGCAGCCGCAGCCAGCGGGCGGCTTCTGAGTGCCGGGGCGAGGGAGAGGGGCAGCCGTGGTATTCGGGAGGGTTGCCGCGCGGGGCCGAGGGAGCAGGGCGGCCGAGAGCCGTGCGTGGGCTGGCACCAAGCGGAGTCGGCGGACCCGCGCGCTGTGGTATATTTGGGATCCATCGTGGGACGGGGCGTGTGATGCACAGGGATTGATGTGCGCGAATTTGTGCGATATGTTGTGGATTCGAACGCCCCAAGGTGTTGCACCTCGAAAGAGCTCTCGAACCTCTCGATCGTCGGTGGGGCTCCCGCGCGTCTCGCTGCGGTTACTTACATATACTAGCTTACATGATTGTACATGTCGGCCCGCGTCAAGATTTCACAGCTTTATACTCCTGGGGCCCGAGACGCACTCGCCGAACACTGCTGCTACCGTGCGGCAGCGCGACCCCGACGGCCCGACCCGCGAGACCGCGCCGCCCCCCCGGCGATGCCCGCGAAAACACGCTGCTGCACACATTTGCAACCGCGACCGCGACCGCGGCCCTGTGCCTGACCCTGTAAACAGCCTGCTATGGGGCTCCGCGGAGGAGCTGCTCCCGCACGAGCATCAACGCCTGTCCAAGTAGGTTCTTCCCCGGCCACGTGGCGGGATCTCGTTCCAGTGCCTCCTGAACCCCAAGCCCGATCCCCCAGATGGCATCCATCGGGCTCGCCTCCACGAGGAGCTTGCCTGCTGTGGCGAGCAACACGGCCTTGAGCTCGGCATTCTGTTCGAATTTGGCCCGGTTGCCTGCCGTCACGATGCGCAAGGACTCTCTCTCCCATGTGGACTCGTCGAAATTTCGCAGTGTACCCTTGGCGCTCGCCAGCCTCTTCTGCACTGCCGGGTCGAGCTCAGTGAGGATCTTGGCGCGCGTATGCATGTCCCCAAACAGCTGCGCCTTCTCTGACATCATGTACTGCTCGGCGCAGTTGTACCACTGCCCATCGACTTCGAAGCGGCACGGTGACCACTGATCAAACGCACTGAGAGGCTTCCAGAAGAAGACGTGTGCCTCTGTCTCTGTCACAGCACTGAACTGCGGGTGCTTCCGCATCTTCGCTACGAACTGCTCGGCCGCGAGAAGCCGCTTCGCTTCCCATGCTGGCGGAGGCCAACGCGGGCTGCTCAGCTTTGAACCACTGCTGCCGTCGGCCGACGACCTGACTGCCGGGCTCGTTTCGGCCGTTCCCTCGCCGTCGCTGCCCTCGCCGCCACCCTCACCGCCGCCGCCCTCACCGCCGCCCTCGCCTCCGTCGCCATCTCCTCCGCTGTCCTCGTCGCCAAACGCTCCTCCGCCGCCCTCGCCACGGCCCTGGATCGGTCCAGGAGCGAGCTTCTGCTCCTCTGGTTGCATCAAGCGCAGCCGGACAAGGTCCTTCGCAATGCATGTACGGTCGCTCCGTCGGTAGATTTGCGCGCAACACCTCCATTGCAGCGCGCACGTCCTTCGATTGGTGGGCATCGCCGACGCGACGCGCGAGGGCACTCACGTCGACAACCGCGAGGATCGAGCGCGCGAAGCGTTCGGAGAGCTCGCGCGAGAGGCCGATCTGGATGGCACGCTCTCGAAGCATCTTGCGAGGCTCCGTGGACTTGCCCTTTCCCTCGCTTGAGTAAAGGCATCGCGCCGGGTCCCACTGAACACGGCCCTTGCTCCCGCCGCCACCGTGCGTGCAGGCGCACGCTTCGAGCAGCGACGCCACCTCGCTGTGTGGCAGCTTGAGCTTCAGCACGCGCTCCTGGCCGTGCTTCGCCGAGTAGCCACATCTATAGAGCATCCACGCAAACGAAGGCTTGATCCAAGTCATCCTCGTCGTATTGAAGAGCGGGCCGCCGAGGGTGCCGTGCTCCACCGCCCAGTCCGCGATGCCTTCGTTGTACGCCTGATAAACCCAGACGCCCTCGTCATCGTACTCCGCCGACAGCGTGTATGTATCGTCAGCTCGCCACGCTCTCGCACCCGCGGCCGCTCGCTGCATTGGTACCAGGGTATTCTGGTGACTGGTGCGAGCCAGTGCTCGAAAACGCTCTATCGCCGTCTGGTTGGACGTGATAGCAAGTGCCCGGCACAGCTTCGGCACACCTTTCCACGTGATAGCGGGTGCCCGGCACGTCTGGCACACCCACTTCCATCCCATCTGCGTCGCCAAAGCGCTCTATCTCGCTGCAACGCTTGCTCGCGCGCCGCAGAGCATGGAGCACGTCGAGGCGGACGCCGAGGTGCACAGCAACATCCTCAGGCTCACAATGGCGAGCCACAAGGTCGACAAGGTCCGCCTCAAGCTCTTTGTCCGCGACGGCGACTCAGACTGAGATCCTATCTTCATGGCTTTACGTGAAACTTGGTATGTCATCCGGTCCTGGCCCTAAGGACCACGAAAAACCCAGAAGTATAGGTTTTATCTCCCAAAAAATTGATGTCCACCTTATTCGCACGTCTCGCAGCGTCGCTATCCGACACGCATGGGCACAACGAACCACGACACCACTGGCCTCTAAGCTCGCTCTGACTCACAAAACAATAGGTCTACCTCTCAAAATGTTCGACGCGCCTTGCCGCCGATGCCATCCGCTGCGTTGCCGTCGCTGCCGATCGTGTAGCGCATGCAGCTCCAGGCACTGCGCTGCCGCAACCCGAGGTGCTCTCCGTCGCTGCAGATGTGCGGCGGCCGGCTCTCCGAGGCTCCATGTCAGTCCTGATGGCAGCTTGGACGCGCGGCCAGCACGCTCAGAGCGCGACCCAAGTCTTTTAGCCCTAGTGCGGACGATTTTTTGGCGGTATCTTGATGTATCTCTCCATATCTGACCATATCTGACCATATCTGACCATATCCCGCCATATCCCGCCATATCCCGCCATATCCCGCCATATCCTGCCATATCCTGCCATATCCTGCCCGCCTCACGCCGAGCAGCCCGGCCTCTCCGCGCTCCGGCCGCAGAGCGCGAGCATCGAGCGCCTCCCTCGCGAGTGCCGGATTCCTGTGCGCCCGCGAGCGGCCCAGCCTGGCCCCCCGCTCCCCCCCGACCGACTGAGGCCGCCGGCTGCAGGTGACCATCCTCCTGGTCGGCGATCAAGGCTGTCCTTGCGGTGCTTCATCGATGATGACGAGCTCTCGCCAATCATGGGAATCGAGCGCTTAGCCGCACGGCAGATCACGGCCGGTCGAAGCGCGAAGTTTCGCCCGTCGCTCCGATTAGCTTCACGGACGTTGTCGTGAACACATCGTGGGGGCTCCGTATCTCATCATATCCACGTGTATCTCCTGGTATCTCCCGGTATCTCCCGGTATCCCGCCATATCCCGCCATATCCCGCCGCGGATACCGCGAAAAAAATCGTCGGCACCAGGGATTCTTTTTCATGGCTCCTCTTCGCGGGGGGCTCTCTGCATGTTTGGCTAAATGATAAAGGGTTAAGGGCACCACCCTGTACGTACTACGTTGGAGCAGGGTCGAAAAAAATGGGTGGGGGCGGTTTCATGTAGAATGCTTAAATAAATAAATAAAACGGACACCTCTACTAGGAGAGATGGGTAAAAAGGAACAGGTCCCCGCCCTGTATAGAATGCTTGTGAAACCGCCTTCCCACCCATTTTTTTCGATGCCTGCGCGGTCTCCAGAGGGGCAACCGCCCCCAGACGCAGACCCCCAATCCACTATCCGGCACCCATCTCGGACGCACATGTCCGGGCGGTTCCGGTTGCACGCCCGCGCCCCCCCCCAGCTACACTTTTCACATGCCGTTCGATATCAGAATTGTGTGGGGCACACACGGCACGGAGGAGATATCACTTCACCGAGGGTCCATTCGGCGTGTGCCCCGACATATGCTGCTGCATCCATCGGGTCGGGGTTCCCTCGATACACTTGCTGTTGCAACACTCGACGTCCTCTCCACACCCAGTCGACCAGCGCACGCGCTTTACGTGCGCCGCAGCACGGCGGATGCGCTTGCAGCACTCGGCGCACGGCCGAGCCATTGCAAGCGATCCCTTTGCATCGAATCTCAGCACCGTGAGCGTGAGATTGCGAACGCACGCGCGTGGTAGTCTGCGGTCAGACTCCAGGTAGCCGTCCAGCACCTGGCGTTCTGCGTGCCCCCCGGCGCTGGAAGTGCCGGTGCAGCAATTCGTCGCGCTGTGTAGAATCCGCCCCCGTCTGCTGCTGAGGATTGCGAGCAGGGCATACTTGCATCCCCCGGCGCGGGTCGCCGTGAACGCCTCAGAAGTCACGGCGTCTGCGTTTGCAAAGTTCTGCTGCAGGTGGTGCATGACTGCAGCTCGGAACGCGTTCTCGGCGGTGATGAAGTGAATTGCGAGGACAGGTACGCGCGGGCTGAGGACCTCCGCGACGTACGAGATGGCCTCGTTATCGGTGTGGGCTGTTGGGACAGCTGCGCGCCGCCAGCTGTGGATCCGCTGCTCGAGGGACTCGGCGTGCTCGACGCGCGTCACAGTCGTCTTCACCTCGCGCGAGGTGTGAGTGAACGTGACAGTGTCGCCCGCGCGGATGCTTGCAAACGCGCCGTCCGCGCGCCTGAGCTCAATCGTCTTTGCGCCGTGTACAATGCTGTGATGAGTCTTCTCGCGGCGGATGTGGAGCGTGTGAGCTCCAGGCGGGCGACTGATTTCGTCGACGACGGCGCGATGAATCTCGACCAGCTGGAAGAACGGATCGCGATCGGCCGCCCGTCGGGCGATCTCGATGGGAGCGAGCTGGCAGCCCTCGACGCTGCCGATCGAGAGCTCTTTGGCAGCGAGGCGGAGTGCGACGGTGACCTTTTTGATGTTGAGGACGAGGACCTTCTTCTGCTTCACCTTGAACGCTCAGCTCCTCGGGGAAGGCGGCGAGCATCAGGTCGACAACGCTCGGGCACGTCGACATCGAGGAGGATGAATGGGAGGCTGTCATGCAATCAATCGACAGGGCGGGGACAGGCAGAAGTTTTTGGGGGGCGCAGTCCTTGAGGAGGAGGAAGAGGCTGGCTGGCAGTGCTGTATGCCGCCGTGGGGCAGTTTTGGGGTGCAGTCCCCATCCCAGGGGGCTGCAGAAGGCGTCCGCAGCCGGGACAACCCGCCCCCACAGCCGAGGCCGGTCGAAGCCCACTTGGGAGCAGCCATGAGGAGTCCTCTTGGTGCTCCTGGCGGCCGTTGGAATGGCGAGCGCGCGCCGATGGGGGGGGGGGGGGGGGTCTTGCTTGCTCCACACCGAGCGCCATCGGTCCGGACCGGTGCTCCCACCGAGGGTAGGCCTGCACAAGGTCTGAGCCGCGGGCGCTCGGCGCCAAGTGCAGTGTCACGCTCGCGCTGGAGCGGGACACAATGGGAAACCCTCGTTTCCTATGAACTCGGTCCCCCAACGGAAGAGGCCTCTCTCCTATTGGAACAATCCAACATCAGATTTGCCTCGTGCGTCCCTTTTTGAGCAGGAAAGCTATTTTCTTTTGGGTCCTGTGGGCACCCTATCTCTCTCGCTCAGTGTATACTTTTAGCTTACTGGGAGAACACTCTCTCAGTGTATGTAGCTCTTACGTACATTCCCGGAGGAGGACTGCTGACGGGGTTTGCGATGAGGAGCGATCCGAACGTGGCATTCGATTACATCACTACCGCCGAAACGCAAGAGCACTGCGACTCATCGGGCTCATGCTAGCATCCACCTCGCGGGCCGACGTTCTGGCCCAGTTTATAGCAAGCAAAGAAAGAAAGAAAACAGACATGCCAAGGGAGGGCTGCGAGGACGGGCCTGGTTCATTTTCTTTTTTGTGAAGCCCGGCGTTTCCCTGTGTGTGTGTGTGTGTAAAATTGCCGTTTTTTTCTTTTTGTTGGGCGGCTGAAACACAGAAAACCCGGGTCCCAAGACGCAGCGCTTGTCCACAGTACTGGGCACGGGCCTCGGTTGCCTCCTCCACGCCGTGCACCGAGTCCCATCGAGTCCCAAAGGTACGAATGTCACCACACTCTGCTCTCTCGGTCCGTCGCGACCCGCGCGCGCTCGCAGTCTCACGCTCTCTCTCGCTGCTCGCGGCTCACTCTGAGCCGCTCAATCTCGTGCGCGTGTGCGAGTTTCCGACGCTGGGCTCTAGCACCCCTTGGACCACCCGGGTGCTTCTGCCGCGGGGGCGAGGGGTAGGAGAGACGTGGCGGCATGGCACACTCACCGCACGGCTCGGTAGCCACGCTGCACTTGCCGCTGCATCAACCCTTGCGCCTTCTCCAAGCCCACCGCGTGCCGGTCGCCAGTCCAAATGTCCCCGAACATCGTCATCTTGCCCTGGATACCCGGACCTCGAGACTTGCGTGGGGTGTGAACGGGCGATTGCGGCGACGGTGTTTCGGCATTTCTGTGGCCTGTGCTCAGGAGGTCGTGTGCAGTCCGTGGGGTGCGTGAGTGACCAACCCCAATTTGTGCCGATGTATGTATGTCCGGTGTGTCCACATCTCCACAATTTTCAACTGTAAGGGTTTGTTATCAGATTGGGGGGGGGTTGTTATCCGATACGTATCATTGTTGTTTGTATCATACACGTGTTTGTATCATCATGCGTATCACCACGCGACGATTCATGTGTACCATGTGTGTATCGTGTACCCCTGCGCCAAACTTGAGCACTTGAGTAACAAGCACGGGCGGAAAAACACCCCCCTTTTATGCCTGACCCTGGGCATGGCCTCTCTGGGGGTGAGCTGGGTCGGCCACCTCCGGGTCTGCAACTCGCACGGTGGGTCCGCGTCCGGGCGAGCATTCGAGGCCCGCGGTTGTCCTTTCCCTGGGCGCGACCGCCATGGAGATCCACTGCACACAGATCAGTGTTTTTGGCGACTATTGCTCGCTCTCTGTGCAATCGCAACGCCAGAGGCCGTGCTTGGAGAATGTGTCGCAATGCTGCTGCGCCAGTGGATTGAGCCGCGGCGCAAGCTCCATCGGTGAGCTGCGGCGGCGCCGGCCGCTTCATGCATAGCTCTCCGGCGAGCGGCCGCGAAGGCGTTTTCCGTCCGCCGTTTCATCGAGTTTGCCCGTGGTAAAATCCAATCGAATCTGCCCGAGTGGTAAAGTGCAACTTTGGCATTTGGTAAAAGCTGCCCGAGTGGTCTGTGGGGAAAAAACCAAAGCGGAAGGGTGGCCCCAACAGCTAAAGGTCAACATCCCCTCCGGCTACAGAGAACTCTCCAAAGGCCGGTGATCGGTGACCAGTGACCGCCGGTGATCATGCAGCTAGTGGGTGGTGCCCCGGCCGACGTGAGCGTCATCAACCCGCCCGCAAGTACCACCTGACGTACGCCGCACTCGGCCGCGGCGAGCTCTCGAATGAAGACGTGCTGAGCCAGCTCACCGCCAAGCGAGCGCATCAAATGCCGCTACAACAACGGCACCCTCCCGCAGTACATGCCACGCATCTTCACCACCAACAGCCAACTGACAGAGGAGGACCACATCCTTCCCCGAAGGCGCAACGCCAAGCAGCAGCACGCAATTGATCGCCGCTACCGCAAGATTGGTCCGCTGACAGAGCCGCTGCAGCGACTGGGACGCAAGCTCAAAACCGGGCGGGCTCATAGTGAAGAAGATGGTGAAGGGAGTGCTTGGGCGCGTGTCCAAAGGTGCCAAGCGCCTGCTGCGCCCTCCTCCCAGGCTGCAGCCCCCCCCCTACGCAAGCGGCAGGTGATTGTGGACAGTGATGAGGACTAGCGGGCGTAAAGGACAAACGGTTGCGGGTACGTCTCCGGGTCGGTTTTGAATGTGTTGCTTGGGCTGGGTCGTGACCCCACCGCCTGGAGGCTGTCAGGTGGACATGGTAGCATACCTCAATGCCCAGGAGAGGCTTGCAGAGAGCTCAATGGGAGCGAAAACGCGAGATCAAGGTGTCCTTTTGTAAAGGACAAGTCCTTTAAAAGTCATCGGCGTATCCGGTTTCCGTCCGTCCGTCCTTCTTATGTTCAAACTAGTTAACTATATTAGAATTAACTGATACTGTATCATGTGATCTGTGATCTGTAAGGGTCCGCCCGCAGGCGCATTTTGTATACCGAGGCGGTGCCCGGTGCCGAACCTGTCGGACCTTAAGACAGCGTTGTAGATCCCTGGGCGAGGGTGATGGAGAGGGGGGGGTCTGGCGGCGGAGCACCCACCTCCTCCCGGCGTGCCGGGAGGCAGGATGTCATCCCCCGTGATCCAGACCGCCCCGTCGGGGGTAGACCGCTCGTCTAGCCAATCAGCCTTAAGCGAGCGGTCTGGCCGTTGGAATGGCCGAGGTTGGTGTGGACTTGCGTCCTCGCATCGATCGTGGTCACAAGTACAGGTAAGTAGCGTTATGAACAACAAGCACCACTCAGGGAGGCGGCTGTCCCTGAAGGCGAACCTCAGTTACGAGCCGCCCCCCCTACTTGCCTCCTCTTTGTTCCCTGGCTTTCTGACTGGGTCCAGCCCTGGGTGGCGCAAGATCTGACGTTCTGTGACAATCGTCAGATCCGTGTTTTTCTCGTTGTTTTGTCGCTCGCTCCGCTCGCCACCTCACGCTCCGTAGTCCGGCCATGGCCAGTACCCCGCGTCTCAGTGAGACGCGTGGTACCATCCAACTCCGGTCGAAGGGCTCGAATGCGCTCAGCCTCAGGAGGAACAAAACCACGCAAATTCTGCACGCCTCGCTGCGCCGCTGGCTTGACTGAATCAGGCAGCAGGCTGCTGCTGCTGCTGCCACAGCAGCAGTCTGCTGCGGCCCTAATACGCAAGTTAATGACTAGCAGCACTGCCGGGGGCATACGAGCCGCCACAGCCGGTGTGCGGCCGTGCACTGCCACCTGCCTGCGGCTACGCACAATGTGCGCTCGCATTGGATGAGCCCTGCTGATGGACCTGCGTCGCCTAGCTGCACGAGAGCAATGCCGCAGTCGGTGGCCGTGGCATACACTGCGAGCACACTCGGTGCAGCTGCGAGGTGCAGCAAGAGCACGTCGTTCCTGCCTCTGATGCCACTCTCGCGGCTTGTAGCGCGTCACTCGCGCATGCTCTCCAGGAGCTATGGCGGGCGCGTGTGTGGGGCTGTAGCCTGTGTTTGGCCGGTTCTGACCCGTTTACTATCAGTATCATGCCCGGGCCACAAAAAATCGCACACGGGTAGCGGCTCAGGGGCCCAGTAAGTCGCGGAATCGCCAAATGTCACAACCTGCGCCACCCAGGGCTGGACCTAGTCTTCTGTCTCTTGCGCGCCTGTCGTCCAAGCTGTGCCCCCCGCATCTCGCCTCCTCGCACCCTGTATCATGTATGTATCATGGACGTATCATGTAGGCCCCATCTAGAACCGCATGAACGCAGTTCCACTTGTTACAATTTTTTCATTGCGCTCGTGGTGCCTCCCGCCGCCGCATTCCGGCGCCGGCATCGATCGCTGCCAAGGGGCTGGGCGACAGGGGTGTCAGTCAGGTCGTCCCAATGGGCGTCCCACAAGAGGACGCATCTCCGCCCCGCCGCATTTCGACCACCGAAAAGTCCCAGTGCCATATTCCCCGCCCTCCAACGTGCAACGAATCGCAAATTCACGCAAACGGGAAACGGCAAAGACCGTAAAAGCGAGCCGAGAAAGCTCCGCGAACGCCGCGTCTCGGTCTCGACCGTCTCGTCCGTTTCGCGTTTGTAACAGATTATCACCGATTCGCGCAGACTCTGGACCCTCCACACACGTCACTCTATCGCACATCGGTTGTCATAAACACTGTATCAAATACACACATCTCACCGCTCAGGTGGTGCGGAGCACCGAGCTTTGATGAGAGTCTCGGGAGCCGCCGCCAGAGTCTCAGTGATACCCCGGCACGAGCCGCCCGATCGCGCCCCGCGAGCCTCCCACCGTCGTGCCGTGGGCGGCGTCCGCGTCGTTGCACGAGTCGAGGACGGCCTCCGCAAAGCCGAGCGGGTTGTCGATCGGGATTTGGTGGCTCGCGCTCGCCACGCGGATCACCTCAATGAGCGGCGCCTCGAGGCCCGCCTCGGCCTTCCTCTTGAGCAGGCTCGTCTTGAGCGCCTTCATGTTCCGGTGGTCCATCCAGTCGAACTCTCCGTAGATGGCCGAGATGCGGCCCACGCGCAGGCGCGGGATCCGATCGACGAGCGGCTGCCTCGCGTAAGCCAGCTCGCCGAGACCGCCCGGGACGAGCAGCGTGCTGTGCGCGTAGCCTCCGCCGCTGTTGCGGCCGCCCGACCAGTTCTGGTAGAGGTACGCCTGGAGCAGGTCCTTTGGGATCCAGTCCACGTCGGCGAAGCGGCGGCTCACGTAGCCGCGCATCATCATGTTGCCGAGGCCGAGCTTGGCGAGCGTCATCGGGCTCCACCCACTCCTCCACATGCCGAGCACCGTGCGGACCAGGAAGGGCGCGTCGCCGATCGCGGCCGCCAGCTCGGCGGGCGGGTGCGGCACGCCCACGGGAGAGGCCAGGATCAGCCGGTCGACGTGCTGCGGGTACCGCTCCGCGTAGGCGACGGCGAGGTACCCGCCGATCGAGTGTCCCAGCAGCACCATCCGGTCAATCTTCATGCTCTTCCGCCAGCGCTCGAGCCCGCCGACGAAGAACTCCTCCACCTCTGCGACGTCGGCCGACTCGCCCTGCGCCAGCCTCCAGCGCGGCCGGCTAGACAGGCCGCAGCCGAGCGAGTCGAGCGCAAACACGCGGCCGCCCCACCGCCCGACGATCGACGGCATCGTGCTAAAGTACAGGCCCGTGCCAAAGCCGTACCCGTGCAGGCACACGAGCGGCGCTCGCTTCGCCCCCTTCTGGCCGCCCTTGGAAAAGTACTCGACAGTGTGGATGTGAGAGCCGTCGCCGTCGTGCAGCGGGACGTCGAGCGTCGTGTACGAGACGGGAGCGCCACCCTGATCGCTCCACCACCTGACGCCATGGTCGAGCAGCGCGAGCTCCGCCTTGCCGAGGGAGCCGCCCATCGAGCGCTGGCTTGATGCTGCTCAGCCGTCGGTAGAGCACAGAAAAAGGTGGGGTCGACCTCACCAGCGAGGCAGTTCTTGGATATTTCCTGACTTTCTTTTTTGAGTGGAGTTCTCCTTCTTCTCCTTCTCCTTGCCCCGGGCTTCGCCACATTAGGCTGGGCAGTTAAAAACACGCATAGGAGGAGGCCGCTGCGGATTTCCTCGATTTTTTAGCCCCAGTTGCACTCGAGAGAGATTTTAGAAAACCAACAAGAAATCACGACGCTCACAGTGTGATTTGGGCTCGGCAGCTTGTCAGCCCTCAGCCGAAGCTGGGGCCGGTCCCGTAGCCGAGAGAGCCCGCGCCGATGAGTTCGACGCGGTCGGGGGGCCTTGCGGAGAGGCCAGCGAGATGGCGATCGCTACACTTCATGGTGCCCTCGGTGGGGCGGCTGACAAGCCAGGAGGGAGCGGACGGGGAGGGGCGCACAGATGGGGGATGGCGAGGGCGGAGGGGCGGGAAGGGGGGAGGGCGGCGGGAGGACGGAAGTCGGCATGGGCGGGCGGTGCGTGGTTCGGTAGGGGAGCGCCGGAACTGGTTGCCCCCCACCCGTCGAACACGGGCGTGTTCGACGCTCAGCCCCCGTGTTCGACGGGGGTGCTGGACGGCGCGGGGGGCTTGCCCTCCGCGCCGTCCGAGGTTGCGGGGATGGCTACCAACCAAGCCGTGGGCGCCGGACCATCGGCCTCCACGGCGGCAACGTCGTCAGCAACCCCAGCTCCTCTATATGTGCCGCACACCTGGCGCGGCGTGCCCTATGGAGCGCCGGCGCTGCAGGCGACAAAGCACCGGTTCCCTTGCATTGGCGCAAGGTGTGCCGCTCAGTCGATGATACACGACCCGCCGACCCTCTGCCAGCCCTACTTCGACTCCAGTCGCGAGCCCGGGGACAGGTGCCGCTTTCAGAGGATGTGCGGGGCGTGTTGGAACGCTGGCGCGCAGCTGTGGTACTCGGCGGCAGAGGCGGCAGAGGCGGCTGCGACTGCAGCGGCGGCTGCGAGCGCGGCGGCCATTAGTGCGGAGCTCTACGCGATCCCCGATGCAGTAGTGGATGCCGCGGTGCGGCAGGCAGAGGGAGGGGAGGCGGCGGCGGCTTCAGACGACGACGCATAGACCGAGATCACGCTCATGACCCAGGCGCCCGCCCTATCCCCACCCAAGCAGCCCCAAACGCAAGTGCAGTACTCTCTGTCGTTTCCCCATGCGTCTAGCAGCCCGTCCTGACCGCCGTCCACCGAGTCACGTCCGGTAGGCGATGACTACAGCCATGGGCGAGGCGAGCGAGGCAAAGAAGGGTGTGCTCTCGATGTGGATGTACGACCGCGCTGCCCAGCTCTACAATGAGCAGATCGTGGCCAAGTACGCCCACTCGACCGCCGCGCCGCCTGATGGGCTGGCGTATGCCAAGACGTCGGGCGATAAGATCAAGGCGGTTTGCGAGAGGTGCACCTCCACCGCCCGCGCGGCCTCGCGCGAGCAGGCGCGCCGCGGTGTCGTGCTCGCTCCGGCCGACCCGGACGGCGAGCATGCGCGCGCGGTGGTGGCGCTGATGGAGCTGGCGGAGACGACCGAGGCGGCGGCGGCGGCGGAGGCGGCGGAGGCGGCGGCGGCGGCGGCGGCGGCGGCGGAGGCGGCGTCACCGGAGGCGGAGGCCGGGCAAGAGCCGGCGGCGGCGGACGTGAAGCCGACGTCGCAGTCGCGGCGAGACTTTGATTACAACTTTGCTGTGTCGCAGCGGGCGATTAGGTCCTCAACTTGTCAGACTCGCCGTCCCGTTTTGGACTCGCCACTCACGCCAGCCACGGAGTACGGTAGGTATACGCGGGAGCAAATCGAGGACAGGGAGGTGACGATCACGACGAGGGTTCAGCGCCGGCTGGCAAAAGCTGTGGGCGCAAAGCAGGCGCTCTCCAAGAGCTTCACCGCCGACAAGCAGCGCACGGCGATCCTCGACAAGATGGATGAAAAGCAGCTGCTGGAGCTGGAGCTGGAGCCCGAACCAGTGCCGGTGCAGTCCAACGCCAACGCTGTGGCGACTATCGGCAGCGGCGAGTAGTCGCTGCCGACCGGGTGCGCGCGGCCCTCCCCTCTCTCATCGCCCTCGCCGCCCTCACCGCTCCCCGCCCTCCAGCCCTCCCGCCCTCCTTGCCACCTGCGCGCCGTTCACTCACACCTTTTCCGTCCTGGCTCACAGGTCTGTGACGCGCACTTTGCGGCATGGCATCCTCCCCCTGGACGGGGCGGGGCGAACGATGCTAGAACTAGCGGGGTGGCGTGTGTTTGGGGATTAAAAGGTGGGCGTAAGGCCGCCCCGGCTCTAGTGTGTCGTCGTGGCTAGTGCAAGGGGCTCTGTCGAGCCGCCTGCGGCGCTCCCGCCGCCGGCGGGGTGCAGCGGCGCTGCGCGCCGCTGCGGAGGCCGCGCTGCGCGCGGGGGAGGGGGAGGGTGTACGGGAACCAGGGGGGACCGGGGAGGCGTGGAGTACCTCGCCAGGCACCGGCGCGAAAAGGGCAACAACCGGCATGCCCCGGAAGCGTGCGGAGCCCGCGACGCCTGTCGAGGACCTTGACGATGTTTCTGACGGGGAAACCGGCGGCAGCGCGCCCAAGCGCAGCAAGAGTGGCGGGCGGAAGGGGCCTGCGTCTGCGCCGCAGGAGTACGAGAACGGCGTCGTCCGTGAGGTGGTCGTCGAGAATTTCATGAACCACAGCCACCTGCGTGTGGAGCTCGACCCCCACGTCAACTTCATCGTCGGCAAGAACGGCTCGGGCAAGTCCGCCGTCGTGCTCGCGCTGCAGGCGGGACTCGGCTGCAAGGCACAGGCGAGCGGCAAGAACACGAGCACGCACAAGAACTACATCAAGCACGGCGCGGACTCCGCGTGCATCAAGATCCACATCGCCAACGGGGGGGGCGACCCGTACAGGCCCGACGACTTTGGCGAGACGGTCGTCGTCGAGCACCGGATCGAAAAGGTGCGCTCTTGCCCCTGGCGGCCGCACACGCGATGCAGGTCACGCTCACGGCGCGGTGCTCACGGCTAGGTGGGCGGCGGCGGGTACTACCTCTCGCGCGGGGACGGCTCCGGCCGGATGAAGGTGAACAAGGGCGAGGTGTCCAGGCTGTGCGAGCACTTCAACATCAAGGCGGACAACCCGTGCGCCGTGCTGACGCAGGAGCACGCCAAGAAGTTTCTGCACGGCAACAACAACGAGGCCGCCGCCCGGCCGCCCGCCTCCACCCCCGCGCCCCTCGCACGCGCCTCCGGCCCCCCCGCCATCCCGGCCGCCCCGGCCGCCCCGGCCGCCCCGGCCGCCCCGGCCGCCGCCGCTACGGCCGCCGCCTCCACCGCGTCTCGCGCGCCTCAGGTGACGTTGTACGACTTTTTCCTCGAGGCGTCCAACCTCAAGGACATGAAGGAGAAGCACCAACAGACGCTGTCGATGATCGAAAAGGCAAAGGCGGACGTGGAGGCGGCCGAGGCAAAGCTGCCCACGTACGAGGAGGCGGCGGCCAAGGCCAAGGCCGAGTACGACGGCGCGGTGGCGCTCAAGCGGATGGACGCCCAGCTGGAGGAGCTCAACAAAGTTGCGATGTGGGCCTGCATCGCCGAGCGCGAGAAGAGGCTGGAGGCGCAGAGCGCGGCGGAGGCGGCGGCGGAGGCGGACCTGCGCAAGAACACGCAGGAGCACAGCGCGGCGCGCGACGAGTTCAAGGCGCAGGAGAAGGCGCTGCAGGAGGCGCAGGCCGAGGCGGACGACCTGATGAAGCAGGCGCAGGACGCGTCCTCGAGTGGCAAGGCGCTGCTGGAGGCGCAGAACAAGCGCAAGAAGAGCATCAAGCTGGCGCAGCGCGCGGCGACCACGGCGCGCGACGAGGGGCAGACGCTCGAGGAGCAGATAACGCAGGCGAGAGCGGCGCACGCACGACGCAGACGCCTCGTAGACACCCCTCCCGCACGCCTCCCTCGAGCGCGCGTCAGGCGAAGCTGCGGCTCGACGGCTACCTCGAGGACCTCGAGAAGAACCAGCAGACGCAGCGCGCGGCGCTCGAGCGGGACCGGCTCGAGGCGGAGGAGGAGGTGGCCGCGCTGCAGCGGGCGATCGGCGAGAAGCAGCAGGCGCTGCAGGCGAGCAAGCGGCAGCACGACGCCGCGATGGAGGGGATCGAGGCAAGCCGCGCGGAGGTGACCGACGCGGAGCGGAGGCTGCAGCAGATCGCCGACGACCGGCGCGGGCTCGACCGGGACTCGTTCGACGTCTCCAAGCGGCTGCACCCGCAGATGCCGGAGCTGATCGCCGCCGTCAAGAAGAACGAGAGGTCCTTCCGCTCGCCGCCGATCGGGCCGCTCGGCTCGTACGTCAAGATGAAGGCGGGGAAGGAGGAGTTCGCCAAGGCGGCGGAGGCGGCGCTCGGCGGCCTGCGCGGCCTCTCCCAGTTTGTCGTGGCGGAGAAGGAGGACGAGGAGCTGCTGCGCAGGCTGGCCCACGGGCTCAAGCCCGGCCCGCCGAGCGTGCCTTCTCTCAGCAGCGTGTTGCGCGTGTTCAAGCGGCCGCGCGAGGCGCGCTTCTCGGCGCGGCGCATCGAGGTGACCCAGCGCGCGCAGAACCCGCACCTCGCACGCTTCGACGTCGTGCTCGAGGTCATCAACGTCGAGGACGACCACGCCTTCAACGCGATCGTCGACCTCTCCCAGCCGGAGGCCACCTCTGCCACCGCCACCGCCACCACTTCCGCCGCCACCGCCACCTCTGCCACCGCCACCGCCACCACTCCGCCGCCACCGCCACCACTTCCGCCGCCACCGACACCGCCACCGACACCGCCACACCACCCGCCTCTGCGGTACCGCCCCCTTCCTCTCACCCTCGTGGCCCCTCTCGGCCGCAGGCGCGGCTGCTCATCCCCACCGAGGAGGAGGCGCGCGAGGCGCTGCACAAGACGCGCCTCAAGTTCCCGCAGGGAGGGCCGACCAGGGTGCAGTCGGTCGTCATCGAGAACGGCACCACGTACGCCGTCGACAAGCAGGGCCTCGAGGAGCGGAGGCCTTGGGAGGGGCAAGTCGGGAACGTGCTCTGCGCCGACGTCTCGCACCTGAAGCGCGACCTCGAGGCGCCGCCTCGCCCCTCCCCTCTGTGCTCCGCCCCCCCCCCCGGGCCAGTATCCCAATCCGCTACCCTTTAAAATTCTTCATTCCAAGACGCAAGAAAAAGAAACGCTGGGAGGTTCAAAGCGACCACAACCCCACCCCACTCCTCACGCGCGACGGTCTGGTACTGAACGCAAACGCCGTTCTCTCGTCGACGAAGTCGACATACGATGCCAGCAGCGAAGGACGAGGTCAGCGCGTCGCTCGAGGGCGGGATCACGCTCCGGCC
>NW_005201732.1:402874-416436 GCF_000372725.1 Emiliania huxleyi CCMP1516 | reverse complement strand
CCACGGACACCGCCACCGACACCGCCACCCCACCCGCCTTTGGGGTACCGCCCCCTTCCTTTCACCCTGGGGGCCCCTTTTGGCCGCAGGGGGGGGTGTTCATCCCCCCCGAGGAGGAGGCCCGCGAGGCGCTGCCCAAGACGCGCCTCAAGTTCCCCCAGGGAGGGCCGACCAGGGTGCATTCGGTTGTCATCGAAAAGGGCCCCACGTTCGCCGTTGACAAGCAGGGCCTGGAGGAGCGGAGGCCTTGGGAGGGGCAATTTGGGAACGTTTTTTGGGCCGACGTTTTGCCCCTGAAGGGGGACCTGGAGGGGCCGCCTTGCCCCTCCCCTTTGTGTTTGGGCCCCCCCCCCCCCCCCCTCCCCCCGCCCGCCCGCCCGCCCGCCCACGCCCGCGGCTCTCCCCCGACCTCCCTCGTTGGACGTGTGCAGAAGCAGCAGCGCGAGGCGGCGGAGGAGCTCAAGCAGTGCAAAGCGCGGCTGACCGAGGCGGAGCGCGCCAAGGAGCGGGACGTCAAGTCGGAGGTGGCCGGCAAGAAGGAGGTCAAGACGCTGCAGAAGCAGCTGAGCGACGCAAAGGCGCGCGCGCGGCAGGCGGTGGAGCAGGGCGAGTTCGACCCGGCCGCGCAGGAGAGAGGCGTCGGCTCGCCGCCCGCTGCTGGACGCGTCGCATGTAACGCGCCCGCCGCCGCGCCCGTAGGAGATCGAGGAGTCGCGCAGCGAGATCGCCTCGCTCGAGTCGTCGCTGAGGGTGGAGCAGGAGAAGCTCGCCAAGGCGCAGGCGGAGGTGACCAAGCTCGAGGCGGCGCTGGGCGACCGCAGAAACGAGACGTCGGAGGTGCAGGAGCGCTTCTCCCGCCTCAACGAGCTCATCAACGAGAAGTCGAGCGAGGTCGACGCCCTCACCGGGCCCGTCAGCCGCGCCAAGCACGGCCTGCGCAAGTGCGAGCGCACCGGAGGAGGCGAAGCCAGCCCTCGCCCTTGGCCCCTCACCCCTCACCCCTTGGCGCAGGTTCGAGCGCGCCGGCAACGAGGCGAAGGCCGCGCGCGACGCCGCGAAGAAGGAGGGGGCGCGCCTCCGCGACGAGATCGACCGGCTGCTGCCCGAGGTGGAGGCGGCGGTTGGCGAGCGCGTCGAGGACCCGCAGCAGCGCAGCGAGGAGGAGATCAAGCGCGAGATCGAGAAGCTGCAGGCGCGCCAGAGGAAGCAGGAGAAGAAGCACGGCGGCAAGACGCTGTCGTCGCTCGAGGAGCTCGCGCGCAAGACGCAGGAGGTGTCGGTGCGCAAGAGGGAGGAGCTCGACGGCATCAAGCTCACCACCAAGGGCACGCAGGAGAACTTTGATGAGCGGTACAAGTTCTGGCGCAAGAGCTGCAAGGCCAAGGGCAAGCAGGCGGCGCTCGACTTCAACGGCCGCCTCACGCGCAAGGGGCACGCCGGCAACCTCGACTTCAACCACCGCGAGGAGAAGCTCTCGCTGCAGGTCGTGCGCAACTCGCAGGACGCGCACGCCGCGGGCACCACCGACGCGCGCAACCTGTCGGGCGGCGAGCGCTCCTTCACGACGCTCGCCTTTGAGCTGTCGATGTGGGAGTTCATGGAGACGCCCTTCCGCGTGCTCGACGAGTTTGACGTCTTCATGGACGACACGTACCGCAAGATCGCCGTCGACGCGCTGCTCGAGCTCACCAGCACGCAGCAGCACCGCCAGTTCATCTTCCTGACGCCTCAGGACATGCACCCCTTCCTCAAGGGGCGCGCGAACCCGCCGCACGTCATAAAGATGAAGGACGTGCGGTGAGCGCCGATCAGCCGTCACCGCCTGCGCGCTGGCTGTCGAGGCCGCCCTGGCCCTGAGGCGGGCTGCTTGAGATTCAGATTGGACGGCACGGCGGACGGGGCTCCGGGTCTCCGGCTCCGCGCTCTTGGGGGTGCCCCGTGCGGTGCAGGGCCAGGGGGTGCGCCGGGTCGCGGAGGCCACGCGGCGGGCGTAGGCACTTTTATACGAATGTGTTTTCAGCATTACGGCATATAGGAGAGCGTTGCACATGCCCCTCTGTGCACATCTCCCTGCCGCCCCCTCATCCTTTCTGCCACGACGAGGCCCCGGTTCGCGGTGGCCACTGCCGATGCCGGTCGGTGCCCCACTCTCAACCTGCAACCTCGCGTGCCGGCCGGTTCATCATCGCTTACGCCTTCGCCTTCCGCGTGCCCGTCGAGGTCTTCTTCGGCGTGCGGCGCCCGCCGCCCCGCGAGGGGCTGCCCTTCCGCTTCATCGGCGTTGGGCTGCCCTTCCGCTTTCCCGTGACCGCCGCCGCGGTGGCGGGCGACGCCTTGATGGCGCCGGAGCCAGTCACGCCCACCCAGCCGCGCCGCTTGTGCTTCTCGATCGTCGGGAGCGTGACGTGGCCGCTCGCCTCGGCGACGGGGGGCAGGCCGCTCGCGTCCGCGCGCAACTCAATCTCGCCGGGCGAGATCCACGTGACGGAGCCGTGCTGCTTGTTGACTGGCTGGAGCGCCTTGGAGGCGACGGGTCCCGCCGACGCGGCGAGCTTGCAGCCGGAGACGCTGACCGAATCGCCCGAGCGGAATGGGTGCGGCTCGGCCGTCTTGATGCGGCAGCGGCCGGGGCCGGCGGCGCAGACGGAGGCGATGGGCACCTTTGCGCTGAGCTGCGGCTCCTGGCAGGCACAGACGCCGCGGCACATCAGGCAAGTCCAATCGTCCCAGTGGTCGTCGAAGAAGGTCGAGAGCGGCTTGCCCGCGAGCGGGAGGAGCGCCTCGTCCTGCAGGTGGCCGAGGCAGCGCTCGCAAAAGATGCGCGGGCACTTGGAGCAGCCGAGCGGGGCGGTGAAGGCACCCCGCCACGAGGCGATGCCCTGGGTGCAGATGTGGCACGAACGGTTCCGCTCCTGCGGCTTGCCCGCCGCGCTGGGCGGCACGGGCGGGTAGGGCCGCTTGTCGGGTAGGTCCTCCACCTCGCGCGACGCCGCCCACACCTTCTTGCCCTGCTCGAGCAAACTGTTGACCCGCTCCTCCTCGCGCGCCTTCTTCTCCTCGCGCCGCTGCTCCACGCTCTTCGCCTCCTCCTTCTCGCGCTCCGCGCGGCGCTCCTCCTTGACACGCCGCCTCTCCTCGGCCGCCGCCGCCTTGGCGTCGGCCGCCGCCGCACGCTCGAGCGCCTACGGCGCCACAAGGGCCAACGGCTGTGGCCGCCGCGCAACGCCACCCTCCAGCCGCCTCCCCTCGCGCGCCTTTTGCTCGCGCGCCAGCCGCTTGGCCTCCTCGGCCGCTTCTCGCTGCCGCCGCTTCTCCTCCGCCTCCGCGCGCCGCCGCTCGCGCGCCTCCGCCTCCTTTGCCAGGTCGCGAGACTGCTCGCGCTCGTACGCCAGCATGGCGCGGCACAGCTGCGTCGCCCGGTCGCTGAGCGCCCTTGTGGCCGCCGCCACGCCGCCGTCGCCGCCGTCCGCCGGGACCTCGGCCGCCTCGCTGCCCGCCTCGCCGTCCGTGGCGAGGGGCGAGAGGCTGGCGAGGGCCGGCGCCGCCGCGGCGATGTGGCGCGCGGCGGAGCGCCAGCACGCCAGGTCGGAGGCGGGGCGGCGGGGCGAGGGGAAGCCGGCGGTCCAGATCGCGTCGAGGAGGGCCGCGTCGTGCTCCGTGCTCCAGCCCTCAAAGACCTGCGACGCGAGGGGAGGCGGTCCGAGCAAGGCGTTCCGGGGAAGGCGGAACACTCCGCTGCGCAGGCCTGCGTCCTGCATCTACCCGGGCCGGTCCGCATCTACCCGCGCCACCTTGCGCCGGCGCAGCCGCAGCGCCGACACCGGCCGCCCCTGCTCCCGGTGCCGGCCGAGCGCCGCGAGCGAGCACAGCTGTCGCAGAGCGCGCGCGCACTGCTTCTCGCTCGTCTGCCGGCGCACGAACGGCGCGGAGAAGCAAGGCGCGGGGGAGGGCGGCGCAGGGGAGGGCGGCGCGGGGAGGCAAGGCTCGGCAGCCTCGGCGGCGGGGTCGGGGTCGGCGGCGGCTGTGAGGCCGACGTCGGAGAGCGTCACGGGTGCGTCCTTCTGCCCGCGGGACGGCTGCGCCTCGAGCCAGAGCCGCACGACGGCGCGGATGGCGATCTGCACCTCCCCGGGCGGACGAGTTTCGAGCTCCGGCACGCTGAGCAAGTGCTGGCTCGCCCCGAACCGGCCGGGGCCGAGCCGGAGGACACCTACCGTGGCAGACCGCTCCGCCTGCGCCGCATGGCTCGCGGGGCGGCGGGCGCGCGTGAGTGTCCGGCGCGCCGGCGACCAGAGCGCGCAACTGCGACGGCGACCAGCCTCCTCGCGGAGGAGGGAGCCCGCTCTCCTCCTCCTCCTCGCTGCTCGGCGAGCCGTCGCTCTCCTCGACGACGACCGACGCGCGGCGGCGGAGGGAGCGCGAGTCGGCGGACGGCGCCGCCTCGACTGGCGGGGGCGGCGGCAGCACCCTCGTCCAAAAGTCGGGGTCGTCGAGGTCGGGCACGCCGCTCTCCTCGCCACTCACAAAGGTAGCCTCGGCGAAGACGCCGCCGCTGCGCGCGCGCCCCGCCGACGAGTCAATGGCCACCGCGTTTGCGGCGAGGAGGTGCTCGATGGAGCTCGACGCGAAGCGGCGCGACGCCTCGAGAGCGGGGCGGGGCGGGGCGGGCGGAGAGTGGCCCGAGAGGGCGAAGCAGCGTGCCGCAGTCCGGGGGGGCGGTGTGTGGGGGGAGGGGGGGAGGGGGGGGGGAAGGGGGGAAGGGGGGTGCGGGGGAAGGGGGGCGCCTCGTCTTGCTCCTCTCCAAGAGTGAGCACGTGCGCGCCGCGCCGGAGCAGCGCCTCGATCTCGGCCGCGTCCGGAGCCGCGCCGCGGCGGCCGCCAGCAGCTGCGCCAAAATCGCCGTGGCCGATGACGGCCTGCTCGAGGCCTCGCTTCTGGTTGGCGCGCGCGTAGAGGGCCATCTCGTACGTGTCTCGCGTGACGAGCCGGTAGACGGTCACCGGCTTGGCTTGCCTATTCCCAGCTCTCTTTGATTGCTGCGCCGGCTTTCTGTTTTGCCGACGCGTCCCCGGCTTGGTCTGCCCGATCCGGTGGCAGCGCGCCGCCGCCTGCAGGTCGGCCTGCGGGTTCCAGTCCGGGTCGTACAGCACGACGGTGTCGGCCGAGGTGAGCGTGATCCCGAGCCCGCCTGTGCCGAGGGTCTGGCCAGGGTCCGGCGAAGGGTCCGGGAAGGGACCGCGAGCCTGCTGCCGGGCCCGCGCCCGCGCGAGTTCCGAGGAGGAAGACGGGCGTGGTGCAGCCCGGCGCCTCGAAGCGGGCGATGGCGGCCTGCCGCGCCGCGCCGGTCACGTCCCCGTCGAGCCGCTCGTACGGCAGCCCGAGGTGGTCGAGCACGTCCTCGAGCAGGTCGAGCACCAGCTTGAACTGCGAGAAGAGGAGCGTGCGGTGGCCGCCAGCGGTCAGGTGCGGCAGCAGCTTGGAGAGAAGGACCGTCTTGCCCGAGGCGGCGACGAGGGCGTCGAGCTCGGCGGCGGGCGACCCGTACCCGCCCGCGCGCACCTCCTCCTCCTCCTCCACACCCGCCACCAGGTACGGGTGGTTGCAGCAGTGCCGCATCAGCACCTGCGCACAGCTCCGAGACGCGTCAGGACGTGCCGCAAAAGCGGAAGCAGGGGGGTGGAGGGGCGGAGGGGGGTGGAGAGGGGGGGGCGACAGGCGCCGCATCGCGCGCCTCGAGGTTTCGGAACGAGAGCGAGGAGCGCTTGCCGCCTCGCTCCGACGGGACAAGCAGCTCGCGGTTGCGCTCGCAGATGGCGCGGTAGGTCATCTTTTGCAGCGCCGTCACCTCGACGTAGATGAGCATCTCCGTCAGAGGCTCGAGCGACACCTCCACGTCCGCCTTGGTGCGGCGCAGAAGGAAGGGCCGCAGCAGGCTGCTGAGCGCCGTCGCCTGCCGAGCAGTCTCGAGGCCGCCGAAGCGGCGGCCGAAGGCGACCTCGTCTGCAAATCCGGTGGGCGAGAGCAGGTGCAGCAGCGACCAGAGCTCGCCCACCGAGTTCTGCAGCGGCGTCCCCGAGAGCAGCACCTTGTGCTCGCAGCGCAGCGCCGCCGCCGCCGCAAACGACTTGGACTTTGCATTCTTGAGCCGCTGCGCCTCGTCAAAGACGAGGCCGCTCCACTCGATGCCCTGCAGCGCCCGCGCGTCGCTCAGCAGCGTCTCGTACGTCGTGATCAGCACGGTCCACGCCCTCACGCCGGACGGGCCGCCCTCGCGCAGCTGCGCACGGCGCTCGGCCGCCGGTCCCCTCAGGACCTGTGGGCGAAGCTCGGGCGCACGGCCGAGCTCTCGCTCCCAGTGCCCAATGGTGGAGAGCGGCGCCACCACCAGGAACGGCCCGTCGCACCCCCACTCCACGACCTGGTGCCGCAGGCAGGCGACAACCTGCATGGTCTTGCCGAGACCCATCTCGTCGCCGAGGATCACCGAGCGGCCCTGCTTCCGCGACCACAGCAGCCAGTTTGCGCCCTCGCGCTGGTACGGCCGGAGCGTGATCCCGCCCTCGAGCGACGCGCTGACCTCGTCCTTCGCTGCTGGCATCGTATGTCGACTTCGTCGACGAGAGAACGGCGTTTGCGTTCAGTGCCAGAGCGTCGCGCGTGAGGAGTGGGGTGGGGTTGTGGTCGCTTTGAACCTCCCAGCGTTTCTTTTTCTTGCGTCTTGGAATGAAGAATTTTAAAGGGTAGCGGATTGGGATACTGGCCCCCAAGGCAAGTGCGTCTGTTCACAGCTCACGAGAGTAAATTTTACTAGGCGCTCGCTCGCACAGCACACTTCATTCACGCGACAGGCAAGGTGCGTCGTCGTCGCACCGGCGGCCGCTCGGCCTGAGCTGTGACCCTTGGGACCAGCCCCCGAGTGGATCAATGGACGCCTCCATGCGGTGGTCGCCGTCCTTGTCAGCCGTCCTGAGCGGAGGCAAGGTTTGTTCGATCCAGGACCTCTTCCCCCGCAGACCGCCCTCAGTGGGGAGAGGTGGGGCCCTTCCTCCCGCAGATCGCCCTCAGCGAGGAGGGGCGATCCCATCAGGAGGTCGTTCCGTGCGACTCGGCTCCCCCCGCAGACCGCCCTCAGTGGGGAGCCCTCCTTTTCCTGGGCGCACATGGTGGTGGCGGCGACGATACTCCAAACCGGCGAAGGCATGGGCAGCTCGAGGAGGCGACCGCTGGCCCTCTCCTGTCGGACTGATGGCCCGAAACAACTACCAAGACTTTGTCGAGCTCAACGTCTCTACCTGTGGCGCGACCGACGCAACTGCGGAGGTGTTAACTGCTGTCGGCAACAGCCAGCCGGAGGGCAACCTCGTTAGGAGGCTAGAGATCTCCCTCATCCGGAGGGAGGATCGCCCTGCCACAGCTACGCGAGCGACGCCAGCTTGCGAGACGTTCAATTCGAGCATTCGGGCCGCGCGACCTATGGAGACGCAGCCAGAGGCAAGCGTGGGCGCTGCCCAAGCGGATCGCCGGCAACTAGTGCCGCCCGCGCCTGGCGCGACCGCCTTCAAGCGCGGGCGGCCCGTGACTTTGCTCCATCAAACGGGACAAGGCAAAAACACAGTTGCACAGATACATGCCGGCGGCGCGACTCCCCCCCGCAGATCGCCCTCAGTGGGGGAGACCGCGACACCGGTGACGGAGCGCAGTTGGGAGTGTCTTCGGCTCACGCCAGGGCGCTCGTTGCTCCTCCGTCTCTTTGTATCTTCCATACTGCGTTTATCAGAAGACGTATGGTTCTTGCACCTGTGCAAGATTGGGCGTCTTCTGCCGCAGTCCCTTTGATGGGAGGCCCCAGGGTGGGGGCCACCTCGAACCCCCGGCCAGGGATTCGAGCGGAGGGTGCCCCGGATTCATCTATCCGTTGGGCCCCGGCACCTATTTTAGAACTGATCACTTTGCGCAGCAACCGTCGGCCGCCGCTTTTTAGCTGGACGGCGGTACGCTGCGCCGTCGCTCTGTCGTGCACGCTCTCGTGCCTCGTTGTTGTGACCCACCCTGTCCCACCCGTGTGTGACTCGTCACTTCTCGTACGTACGTATCCGCCGTGTCCCCTCCTCTAGAAAGAATTCTCAAGAAAGAAAGACGCACATTCAGGCAAGTGGGTGGAGGAAGAAGCACAACGTGTCGTGCTCGCTTCAAAACTAGAAACGCCTTCTGCTCGATTCGTCGAGATTTGAATACAGGCGCCCGCCGCGCGCCCGCCGCGATCTGGAGCTCAGCAGTCTTCAATGGTCCTCTCCGCCCCGCCCCGCCGACCCTTTTAGTCCCCCCTCGCGTCCCGCGCCAATCAGGGATGTCCCTCCGCTAGGTCCGCTGGCGCAGAAACGTCCGCGATAGCGATTCCGCCAGGCAGGGCGGCGCGCCTACTTTCGCTGGGACGCGGCGTCCGGAGACGAGCTCGCTGACAACTGCGGCTGCCGAGATTTTCGCCGCTCTGGCCGGAGGAGACGCCTTCTCCGCGCACGCCCGGCTGCAAGAAGAGACACGACATGAAGGCGCGCGGGCGGAGCCATCGTTAGTAGACCCCCCCCTTCGGGCACCCGCACGCGAGACGACACGGCCTTTCCTCCCCTTGCCCTCAGACGCGTGCGGACGCGCGCAGCTTTATCTTGCGGTGTTCGAGAAGCTGTCTCATTCGCACCGCAGCCTCCACAAGTCGATGGGCGAGCGCCGCGCAGCAGCACAAGCTGCGGCAGCTGCTGCCTCGCGGTGCGAGGAGGACTCCGAGCCGGCCACAAAGGAGTGCAATGGCGCTGAGACGTGCGACTCCGAGGCGAGCGGTTCCGAAGCTGCTTGCGAGGAGCGCACTGAAGAGGAGTGCGTCCCGGAAGCAGAGGCGGCGGCAGATGTCGAGGCGGAGGGCGACGACCCCAAAGCGGCTGCAGACGAGCCTGAGTCGTGCGCGATCGTCGAGCAGGTGGTCAACGCTGTCGAGTGGGTGACAAACATCGACTTGGACGGCGACGGCGACGTTGGGCTCGCTGGGCGGCCGGAGGAGGCGACGTCGGAGGCGACGTCGGAGGCGACGTCGGAGGCGACGTCGGAGGCGACGTCGGGGGCGTCCGACGCAGCGGGCGAGGCTGAGGCGGAGCAGCAGAGCTTTTTGGAGAGGGTGGTCAACGCTGTCGAGTGGGTGACAAACATCGACCTCGACGGCGACGGGGACGTCGGGCTCGCTGGGCAGCCGGCGGTCGCTAACGGCGCGGCCGAGCGGCCGACTTGTGGCGCCGCCGCCGGCGCCAGCACGCAGCTGATTTGGGGCAAGCAATCGGTGGACGCCCTCGAGGATGAGCCATCCCCGACCGAGGTGTACGCGCCCCTGGCGACGCCACCGGTGGCGCAGCTGGTCACCTTTCACGAGGCGGTGATTCGAAGCCACAGCAAAACCGCCATTGGGGCCTCGCCTGCAAAGCTGGAGCGCAAGCCATCCTTCAGCCGCTGCTCGAGCATCGCAGTGCACGCAGTCGCTGCCACCAACGAGTGGAGCGAGGTCCTCGCACCGACGCCACCGGCGGCGGCCTCCAAAGAGCCGAGCATCACGTCGATCTCATCGAACTCGAGTCCGCGCGCCTGGAAGCCCGCGGCCATGGCCTCTTGCAGGAGGAACGAGGCCCTAATTCGGATCTGAGGGGCCAGCGCGCGTGGTTGGCGCGTTGGCGGCGCGCCTTCACCTCGGCACGTGCTCATCAATGAGCACCGTAAGCACTGCCATTGCATGCGGGGGGTTGTGACGGGTGGGCTACTGAGCACACTGCGATGAGGTGAGGCGCTAGACCCCTGAGGCGCTATATACAGAGGAGAGCGGAGCTTCCGGAGGGCGCGGCGGAGCGCCGGAGCCGCGGCCTGCCGCGTGCCGGGGCGAGCCGCTACTGCAGGTGAGAGGTAGTAGAGCCGGCCCGCGGATTGGCGGTGACATATGTTCTTCTCACATGGGACCCACGGCGCAAGCTCTTTTCGTTCTTCAATAATCAAAGTCCAAACACGTTTGTATGACTTATGAGCAAGTCGTTTAGAGCGGCAACGCTCGGCCGGCGGGGGGGGGGGTCTAGCTAGAGGTGCGCAGGCGCTGCCGCAGGGTCTAGTAGCTAGTAGCTCGCCCAGGCCGCGCCGCGAGATACGACATACGTCATACCACAGGACATCCGACCGAATCCGACGGAACTGGCAGGAAGAACGACCAGCGCGTAGCACCGGGCGAGACTTGAGCGCGCCCAGCCAAGTCGGCGCGGGTCGCGGGCGGGGCGCGAGTGGCGAAGCAAGAGAGCTGAGGGTACAGTACAAAAGCAGGGCGCTCCGCCACAAAAGGGCGGCCCTCGTCGCGGGGAGACCGAAGCGAAAGGAAGCGGCAACCCTCTACATGCTGCCGCTGGCCTGCTCCTGGATGGCCATGAATGCGTCCACTTGCGCAATGTACACCTCGAACGGCTTGCCCGGCTTCATCACGACGCCGCGGCGCGACATGCCGTCCACCACCACCTGTTCATAGCTGCGGCTGTGAAGAGGCACTCCTCTCGCGTCGAGAGCTCGTCCCCACCACTGTGTGTCGGGGAGTGTCGGAAGCGCCCGCGGTGAGCGCGCCTCGAGCGGCTCGGGCAGCCGGACGTGCCGCGCAAACTCGCCGGACCCCGCCTCTGCAGGGAGGCGCTCCCAATAGTCGTAGTCGGCGTACTCGTCGGAGCCCTCCTCGACCGTGGCGTAGCCGTGCCCGAAGGAGAGGAGGTTCTGGAAGAAGTGCGACCCCTGCGAGAGCGGCACCTGCGGGCGGGCGGCGGGCGGGTGTGGCCGACGTGCCTGAGGAGAAGAGGCCACGCACGGCGGCCGCGCCTTTGCGCTGCCGGGCACGGTCGTCTCGACGATGAAAGTCGAGGCGTCGATGTCTGCCCAGCCCACCGGGATGCCGCGCGCCGTGTCGGCGGAGCCCCACCGCCC
The DNA here is from genome assembly GCF_000372725.1 of Emiliania huxleyi CCMP1516. Lineage (NCBI taxonomy): Eukaryota > Haptophyta > Isochrysidales > Noelaerhabdaceae > Emiliania > Emiliania huxleyi. Next base: position 405,453 of record NW_005201732.1, on the reverse strand, counting down.
CGGCGCGATCAGCAAGCACTTCCTCCCCTCGGCGCGCAGCTGCGCGTTGATAGCGCTAATCTCGGCGGCGATGGCGGTCGTGTTCTCGGGCGAGAAGCGGCCCGGCGGCACAAAGACCACGTCGCGGATCTGCTCGAAGCGGCCGTGGCCGAGCGCGTGCTTCGAGGCCTAGGAGGAAAGGTGTCGAACGGGTTCGGCGAAGGGACTCGCACGGTGAGAGGCCGAGCGCGTGAGCTTGGATGCCATGGCGGCGTAGTCGCTCGTCGGGAGGTAGCGGAAGCGGAGCGCACGCGCCGTGTTATTGGACGAGAGGTCCGCCTACAGAGAGGCTCCGGAGCGGGCTCGGAGGAGGTGCAGGCGGGGCGGCCCGTCTCGCGCGCTTGGGCGAGAGTCCCGCCTGCGGCCGCATCTGCAGCACGTGCAGCTGGTGCCGGCTGCCGGCGTCCTTGCGCAGCCGGAGCGCAAACTCGATCTCGACGGGGCAGCCGAGGCCGGCCGAGCCGAGCCGCAGCAGGAAGGCGAGGGCGCTCGCCAGAGGCACCTCCCCGGAGAGGGCTCGCTGCAGAGGGAGCACCACGGCCGACTCGTCGGGCGGCGGCGGCGCCTCGCCGCGCCGCTCCTCGCCGTAGCCCTGCTTGAAGACCACCCGCTCGCCGTGGACGTCGTGCGAGAGCGGCACCGAGGACGCGGCCTCCGGCGCGGCCACGACCGAGCCCGCGCTCAGGCGCGGCACCGTCGTGAGAGCCGCGGCGGCGGCGCCGCTCTCGGCGGGCAGCGACACGAGCAGCGAGTCCTCGCCGGCGGCGGCGCCCGGCCGGGCGGCGAGGTTGAGGGCCGAGACTTGCATCTCCCCCTCGGCGTAGCCGGTCGGGTTGGCCGGGTCGCCGAGCGAGAGGTGGACGGACGGAAGGTTGTCGACGACGCCGAAGCCGAGCCCGAGCCGCAGCTGCGCGCAGCCGTCCTCGGGCTGCGTGTGCGGCCGCGGGTAAAAGTCGATCGAGTTCGCGACGCCGGCGAGGGAGGGGTAGAAGTGGTCGCCGTGCACGTCGCCCACCACCTCCTGCATGATGACCGCCATCTTCTCCTCCTCGGCGCGGTTGCCGGTCCCCTCCGAGTAGGCGCGCGCCTCGAGGCAGTAGGCGGACGCATACACCATCCGCACCGCCCAAGAGAGCTCGTCGAGCCGCGCCTCGAGCGAGCCCGCCGTGTTCGGCAGCATGATGGACTCGTAGATGCCGGCGAAGGGCTGCAGAAACGCGTCCTCGAAGAGGGACGACGAACGGACGGCGAGCGGGCTGGTCTGCGCCTCCAGGTAGCGGCGCAGCTCGACGGTGACGTCCTGCGGCAGCGTCGCGGCGGCGAACATCTCGCGCACCTCCTCGTTGGTCGTCGCGTTGAGGGCGGGCACCATGAGCTTGTTGTCCTCGATGAAGCGGTCGAAGACCTCGGTCGCGAGGATGAAGGAGCGAGGGACCACCATCTCGAGCTCAGGCAGCAGCGTCGACAGAGAGTACTTGTCCTCGATCGAGTGGAGGAAACGGAAGCCGCGCCCCTTGCCGCCGAGCGAGCCCTTGCCGAGCCGCACGATCGTCGTACTCGCGTCGGCCGAGTGCACCTACCAGAAGCTCGCCGCACGTCGCCTGCGAGTGCTCGTGGCCCTTCCTGCGTGGCGGGTCGGCCGCGCGCGCGTTCTCGACGCCCGACGCGAGCTTGTTGCGGTGCGCGCGCGTCTCGGAGAGGATCCAGTTGCGCAGCCAGTCGGCGCGCTCGCGCCCCTCGGGGTCGATGAAGTCGGTCGGGTAGTTTGACGCGCGGAAGCGCCGCGCGAGCGAGAACTCGGCGCGCGCGAGGAACCACTTGGAGAGGTGGCACTCGCGCGCCTACAGGAAGTGTCGCGGAAGTGTCGCGGGGGTGTCGAGGAGTTGCTTGGAGAGGTGGCGCTCGCGCGCGTGAAAGGCGACGGCGCTCTCGGGCAGGCTCTGCCACGTTGAGAGCAGCTCGGTGACCTACTCGGGGGACCCGCCGCCGTCGCCAGGACGGCTCCAAGCCTCTTCCGGCTGGAAGGCGGCGTTGGGTCGCCGACGAGACGGACCCGAGCTCGCTGCCCGTCAGCCCGTCCTGGAAGGTGAGCGGCCCAAACATCATGTCCTGCAGGGGGGGGGGGGGGGGACGGCTAAAACGCTCCGGGCAGGCTCCGGGCTCTGCGCGGCCGAGCGGGCCAGGCGGCGTGTGCCTCCGTCAGGAAGTGGCGGATCTCGGAGAGGAGCGACGGCTGGTTCTTGGAGGTGAACTTGGCGCCCACGCGGCGCGCCGCCTGCGCGACTACCGCAGCCGCGGTGCAGCCGAGAGATAGCCGAGCTACAGCGGCGACGCAGCCGAGGCATGACCGAGATGGTGGCGGCGGCGCAGCCGAGGCATGGCCGAGGTGGTGGCGGCGGCGCAGCCGAGGCATGGCCGAGGTGGTGGCGGCGGCGCAGCCGAGGCATGGCCGAGGTGGTGGCGGCGGCGCAGCCGAGGCATGGCCGAGGTGGTGGCGGCGGCGCAGCCGCCTGTGCGAGCTTTCTAATCTTTGTGGAAGT
>NW_005201732.1:393278-402774 GCF_000372725.1 Emiliania huxleyi CCMP1516 | reverse complement strand
CGTTCGACCAGACGGCTCGGGGTGACGGTTGCCCTCGCGCGGCCGGGACAGGCTGCGGCACAGGGACGCAGACAGAGCCCAGGGAAGAGGCCGCAGAGACAACGACGGAGCCGCCGTGCGGGGGGGCGGGGCAGGCGCCGGTCGGAGAGGACATGCTCTGCGAAGCTGACTCCGGCGAAGGGGTCGTGCTCGCCGTCGCGCGGGAAGCCTGCGAGAGGGCGGGCCGGAGGGGGGGTAGGGGGGGGGAGGTCTACCGCGCTCACCCCTGCACGCACCGGGCGGCGGGGCTGGGCCAGGCGGGCGCAGGCGGGCTGGGCAGGCATGGCTGGGCCAGGCGGGCTGGGCTGCCAGCGTCGGTGATGAGTCCGATGATGTTGTCCGAGTAGCGCGAGTAGATGTCGGCAGCCTCCTCGAAGTTTGTGCAGAGCAGCACCTGCCGGGGCGAGGGCATGCCGGAGGCGCTGCAGCGGCGCCCGCATCTCGGCCGCATCTCGGCCGCATCTCGGCCGCATCTCGGCCGCATCTCGCCTTTGGACGCGACTTCATCCGGAGCATGCGCTCGCGGAGGGTCATCGTCTCGCCGCGCAGCGACTGGTTCTGCTTCCAGAGCTCGAGGTAGAGGGTGGGCAGGTACGAGCCTCAAGGCGCGGGGAAGAGGGCTTGCTCTAGATGGCTTGCTCTCGGGGCGGTCCCGACGGCGGCGGCGCGCTGCGGCGATGGCGGGCGTGGCGGGCGGGGCGAGCGGCGCTGTCTCGCCGCGCTGTTGCGCGCAGTGGGAGAGTTGTCCTCGACGAGGAGGTGACTCGGAGGTGTCTCGGAGGTATCTCGGAGGTATCTCGGAGGTGTCTCGGAGGTGTCTCGGAGGTGTCTCGCAGGCTCTCGCACTGTAAAACTTGACGTTGTCCTCGACGAGCAGGATGGACTGGACGCCGTACTCCGAGTCGTTGGCCGCGTTGAGCCGGTCCTCCACCGCCTTGAACATCGCGGTGAAGAGCGACACGTTCCCTTGCCAGACAAAGGGCCACACCCAAGCGTCTGCGACGCGCGCGGAGCTGCCTGCGCGGCTGTCGACGGCCGCCGTGCCCGCCTTGAGGGCGGCGTCGCCAGTCTCCCACATGAGGCGCTTGTTGACGTTGATGCGCAGGTTGCGGTCGATGCGCGAGTCGATCGCCGTCAGCTCCGACGGCGAGAGCGCGAGCAGCCCGATCGGCAGCGCCGGGTTGACTTGCTGCACCGACGAGACGAACTCGCCCGTGTTCATCGTGCGGCCCTCGCTGCGGAGGAGCGTGATGATCATGTCGAAGTTGGTCGGGTCGGCGCGCACCCGCGCGAGCGCCGCCTCCGGCGTCGAGACGCGCTCGATCGTCGGCGGCTTGGTCAGCCCGCTCTCGGCGTACTCCTCGTCAACCAGCTCCGTGAGCAGCCCGTCCTGCTCGAAGGTGTACGAGTCGTAGTCGGAGCAGACGAGGAGGACCCGCTGCACCTTGCGGCTCTGCAGCCGCTCGAACTCCTCCACCAGCCGCGATGACACCTCCTCCTTTGGCCTGCCGTCTCCTTTGGTCGAGGCGCGGAAGCGAGAGAGCACCGCCTCGAGCTGAGGCTCGAGCCGCAGCTTGGGCGTCGCCATGGCGCTCCGCAGACGGCTGGCGCCGGACGAGGCCAGCCCGGGCAGCAGGCCACGCGACCGCAGCAGGGCGGACCGCATCGCGGCGGCTGCGCCCAACAAGGGCAATCACCGGCACAACAAACGGCGTTGAGCCAGGGTGAGAAATCTGCGCCAATGTGCTACTCGAGTAACACGGACCGGACGGTGTATGTGGGGCGGCGTCGGCGAGCGAGCGCCTCTTCCTTTGTTGTTTGTCGTTCGTTCGTTCGTCCACCAACCACACGCATCATCCATGGCTGCAGTGGCGGGCGACGCCACCAACACAACAACACAAACTCTCTCCAACACACCAACACCAACCAACACAAGTAGGCGCGCATTGAGCTCATGAGCTGGCATTGAGCGTACCAATTAATTGGGTCATACATAGCACCATGGATCCTTTCTGGTCCATCCCCTTGAGCGAGCCGGCCATGTCGTCTGCCTCGAAGCTTGATCTGCTTAGGATACCCATCACTGAGCCGACAATGCTACGGGTAGCCCCAGGGTGGCGCCCACCCCCATGCCCTCGGGCACTTGCCTGCGCCCTCGCGCACTAGCCCACGCCCTGCCCCGCAAGATCTCACTCCATCCCGGCCTGCGGCATACCTCGGCACCCCCTTGCACGGAATCTGAGCGTGAGGGAATCTGAGTGTGAGGGAATCTGAGCGTGAGGGAACCTGGGCAGTGCCGCGTAGTGGGGCGTGCGCGGGGCGTGCGCGGGGCGTGCGCGGGGCGTGCGCGGGGCGTGCGCGGGGCGTGCGCGGGGCGTGCGCGGGGCGTGCGCGGGGCGTGCGCGGGGCGTGCGCGGGGCGTGCGCGGGGCGTGCGCGGGGCGTGCGCGGGGCGTGCGCGGGGCGTGCGCGGGGCGTGCGCGGGGCGTGCGCGGGGCGTGCGCGGGGCGTGCGCGGGGCGTGCGCGGGGCGTGCGCGGGGCGTGCGCGGGGCGTGCGCGGGGCGTGCGCGGGGCGTGCGCGGGGCGTGCGGGGGGCGTGCGGGGGCGTGCGTGACGTCCGTCTTTGTCTTGTCGTCTCGTCGTTCCTTGATCCACGTCTATCGCGTCGTCTCCGACGGTGTCTCCGCACTCCGCGATATCGCGGGCTAGCGCCTGCATGTTGGCAATCGTTCGGTGCCAACGGTACATGAACGGTTTGTTTTGGTTGTCTGGTGGCCTGGAGCCTGACGGTGAAGCCTCACTGAGGTCTGAGCTCTGTACTGAGGAACAACACAAACTCTCTCTCTGAGGAAGGCGCGGGGGCTTGCTCTGATTTTCGGAGTCTCCGACGCCACACTTCGACTGTGAAACCCTCTCGCTCGCGCTAACACGGGCGCGCTTCTTCTTTTCTCTCGGCTTGTCCATGGCTTGTCACTCCGCGCTGGTTCACTCCCGCCCGTGAAAGCATCCCTATATAGGAAGCCAAGAACAAGCAAGCCGCAGACGGCCTCTTACATTCGACACCACAGTGGGGGGTGCCGGTGTCGCCTATAGTTGCCCCCGGGGGGGGCGTGGACGGGCCCCCGGCCTCTCTACCGGTACCCTATATTCCCACCGACGCTGCCGATCACTTGTCATGTGTGTGTGTGTGTGTGTGTGTGTGTGTGTGTGTGTGTGTGTGTGTGTGTGTGTGTGTGTGTGTGAGAGAGAGAGAGAGGGAGAGAGAGAGAGAGAGAGAGAGAGAGAGAGAGAGAGCGTTAGGTGGGCGTATTATCACGGCCGCTTCTCTTTCGATCCCTAAAATCTCTTTCCTCGCTGTGCTCCTTTTTGGGAGTTTTAGATAGTTTTGGTACCTTTTTCGAACCTGTGTCGGTGAGAGAGACCCCGCCATGGTTGAATTCTCTTTCCTCGCACGACTGGGAAACCTCTCTTCCTGAGCCTGTGGCAAATTCTATCCGCTCGAAGTTAGGAAGGCAATCATCTTTCCCAGTGTCGTGAGAGGAGCAACTTGGAGCACTTGGAGTCCTCAGTGCAGTTATCAACCGCACACCCAGGGCTGGGGGAGCTGAGAAGCGCACCCAGCGGGCCGGATGATTGGCATCGGGTTGCGGGCAAGAAAGCCCTAGCCCTGGGGGGTGCACGTTCGCAGGGAAGGGGCCATAAAGTAAATAATCACGGGTCACCGGAGGCGCGAGGCGGCTAGTACCGCGCTCCGGGTTTCCCCTAGCAGCGGAACGCCCCCTCTACTCGGAGCTAGCAGACACCAGACACTGGCACGACACACACACATTCGCTACCCAACGCGGCCAAAGGATATCCACCTCGAGAACCTCGAGAACACAGAAAGAAAGAAAGAAAACAGACAACCCAAGGGAGGGATGGGAGGACGGCACGCCTCGAGAACACATGGGGAGCACTGTGCAGAGCAAAATTCTCTTTCTCGCTTCAACCTTCGTGCCACCTCGCGGTCGCCCCCTTCTCGTCGTGGTCTCCCTTGTCGCTTCTTCCTCTGTCGCGTCGCTCTCCTCTGCCTCGTCCTGCGACGGCGCCGCCGCCTGCCGCTCCCTTGCTCTCGCTGCTCGGCGCAGCTCTGCCCTCCTTGCTGCATATCCTGGCCCCTCGAGTCTATCGAGCTCTCCTCGAGCAAGGACGAGTCTTCTGACGCCCACTGCTTGCCATGGATGAAAAGAAAGAAAGAAAGAAAACAGACAACCCAAGAGAGGGATGGGAGTACGGCACGCCGCCACCACACAGGGATTTTAAGGAGAGGAGTGTGATGCGCTAGCCGTCGCCGATGAGCAAGGTGCACACGCGGCGTGTGAAAATTCTTTCTGCACTCTTCTCGGCGCCGAGGGAGTCTCTCGTCGCGTTCCGACGCCTGTGCGCGGCACCATGCTGCTCCGCTCCGCGCGCGGGGCCCTCGGGCTGTCGCACGGCCGCGTCCGCTGCATGTCGAGGATCGGGCGCGTCCCGGTCAAGCTGCCCGAGGCGGTCAGCGTCCGGGTCGAGCCGTACGCGGCCGGCTCGCTGCACCCGATCAAGCCGCCGACTGCGCACCGGCTGCGGCAGATGATGAAGCGGCGGCCAGACAAAGACTCGTTCCAGGCGTTCGGCACGCCGCACCGCGTGGTCGTGAACGGCCCCCTGGGCGAGATCGCCGTCCCGGTGCACTCGTTCGTGGACGTGGCGCAGCCGGACGCCGAGACGCTGCAAGTCAGCGCAAAGTGCGGCGGCACGACACGGCTGGGCAAGACGATGTGGGGGACGACAAAGTCGTACATCGCCAACGCCGTGCGCGGCGTCTCGCAGGGCTTCCGCAAGGACCTCGAGCTGCAGGGCGTCGGCTTCCGCGCGCGGATCGAAAAGGCGGACGGCGCCCTGTACCCGGTCGAGACGCTGGTGCTGCGGCTGGGCTTCACCAACGAGCTGCAGCTGCCCGTCCCGCCGGGCATCGAGATCTCGTGCCCGACGCAGACCACGATCGCCGTCTTTGGCTTCCGCAAGCGGCAGGTCGGGATGGTGGCGGCGCAGATCCGGAGGTTCCGCCCGCCCGACGCGTACAAGGGCAAGGGCGTGCGCTACGTGGACGAGGTGGTGCGGCTGAAGCCGGGCAAGCGGCGGTAGTGCTGGGTAAGTTTTTTTTTATCGTAGCAATCTTCGTTGTGTGCTGTTGTGTGCGAGAGGTGGCGAGCGGAGCAAGTGCGGTGTAGGCGCGCCCACGCGGCGCAGCGGCTCTCCCGCGACCATAGCCCCTCCCGCAGCCGCAGCCGTAGCCGCAGCCCCAACTCTTGCTCCTCTTCTAGTGTCGGGTAGCGACCACGCGGGGAGGGGACGGATTGAGTGATCCCTCGCACCAAGATCGTGCAGCGACGGCACATGTTCCTGAAAAATTGTGTACATCATGCATGTGCTGTCGCTCGCGTCCTGCGCTGTCGTCTGCTCGTGGAGTGCCGCTGCTCCCGCATTCCATCTCTCCGTGAGCCCGCGCATGGACCGGGCCGTGAGCCCACGCATGGACGGGGTGGGTGCAACGTCTGGCGCCGGCAGCGCACGCGCCAGCGGGAGCACTCCCATCGCGCTGTCCTACGGTGCCGCCGCCGGCGTTCTGATGGCCGTCTCGCTCGGCGGCAGCGTTGCGTTCGAGCGCGCCGTCCTCGGCGCGACAGGCTTTGCGCTGCTGTGCGACTTTGGCCCGTCGGCTAGCCGAGACGTCGCCGCCTCCAACCGCGCCACCGCGCTGGCCGTGGACGACCTGATAGAGGCCTCTCCCGCGGCGGTGCTCGTCGATAACTTTGTTCACAACCTCGGCGCGGAGGACGAAGCGCAGCGCGAGGCGCGAGCGCAGGCGCAGGCGAAGCTCCGCGCGTGCCAGAACTGGGCCTGCTTCGTGCGCTCACGCGTCGCTGCGGACGCGGCGGGCGCCGCCCTCATGCTCCGGAACGGCGGCGCCTGTCTCGGCGCCTCGTGCATGCTCGCCGCACACGCCGCGTGCTGGGCGTGCGGCTACGCGGCCTCGCGCGTCGACCGGGACGGCAACCCGGCACCTATATCGCCGCCGCTGGCGCGCACCCTCGCCGCCGTTGTGGGCACGCTCACAGGGGCAGCTGCGATGGGCGCCTTCGCCGGCAGCGAGCTGCTTCGCGCGATCGGTGGCTGGGGCTACGCCGCCGCCCTCGTGGCGATCGAGCTGGCCCGCCTCGTCGCCGACCGCGTGCGATCGCGCACCCACGTGGGACTATAGCCGGCGTCGGTATGTGGGACACGACCAGCTGCTTGCACAGGTCAAACACGGTGGCCACACTGTCCATAGGCATAGCGCCCTTGGTGCACTTGGAGTGCAGTCGGTAACCTCACATCTAGGGCCGGGGGGCTAAGAAGCACTGTACTTTAATCTTTATGGAAGGAAAATGAGAGAAAAATCGGCACACAAAAATCAAGGTCGAGCCGCCTGTAACTTTAAGAAAAAGCAAGATGTTCACTTGTTCACAGCCAAATTAAGTTTAAGAGAAGGAGCTCCCTTGCGTTTCTAAAGTCTTAAGCGCCAGATGCGAGATGGTGGTTGGTGCCGGTGGCAGCTCTGTTCCGTGTTCGGCTCCACTCGCACTCGCTCCGCTCGGCTCCGCTGTCCGCTCGGCTCCACTCGCCCGACTCGGCTCCGCTCCCTCGGCTCCGCCCGGCTCCGCCCGGCTCCGCTCGGCTCCGCTCGGCTCCCCTCGGCTCCACACTCGGCTCCACTCGGCTCCACTCGGCTCGCTCGGCTCCGCGCTCGGCTCCGCCCTGAGGGTGTGCATGACCTAGCTGAGCGCCACAAGCCCAGCTCGTCAGACCTGGCGCTAAAGACTTAGCGAGGCAAGGGATCTTGAGGAAGTGAGGTACTGCTCCGTTCACCCTGATCTTGCTGAGCAAATTCCTCTTGTAGCTCGATCGGTTGTCACACCGCCATCGCCGTCGGGGAGAGGGGGGCCGACGCTGCTTCCGCAGCGTGCACCTCGATCCTGTACCGTGTTTGTTATGACCCCCCCCCAATGAACACACCAGCGAGGGACGTCTGAACCACAGCGTGTCCCGGTCCATAGTTTCTCTTCTATCCGTTAGCGTTACCATGTAGAGCAAGGTCGAGGGCGGGCCCTTTCGGGCTCGGGCCGCCCTCTCGCCCGCACCTCTGCGGGGCTTGCACGAGGGAGGGCGAGACGATCGAGGGGTCCCGTACCACGCGGAATCGACCCAATCGAGTGCTACAGTTGTAAAGGGATCTCAAGAAAAATGTTGCTTGGCGGTAGGTGAGGTCGAGCCCTGGTTCACCCTCTGATGTCCGCCGAGCCCGATCGTGAGCCGCTGCTCGCTCTGGACGTCATCGATGTGGACATTCTCCCCGTCGTGGCGCGCGTGTCGGCCTCTCCCACTCTCCTCTTTGCGCTCCGCCGCGTCTGCAAGTTGTGGCGCGATGCAGTCGATGGAATTGACAGGACGAGCAGCGTTTGGCAGGAGCTGCTGTCGGCGTTCGGCGTGCAGGGGCGGCTGCCGCCCGAAGCGGATAAGAAGGCAGCCTTCGTGATGCTGCTGTGCGAGCCTCGAAAGCTCCTCCGCCGCTGCTCGGTGCATGTCACCGCGGCGCCCCGCGTCGCGCGCCTGGACGATCTGCCGCGCGAAGAGCTCGCCGAGCTCGCCGCACGCATGTGCCAAACGAGCGCGGACGCGCTCGCTCTCGCCGACACTACCCTCTCTGGCGTGGATGCGGAGGGCGAGGCGGCAGCTGAGACGGGCAGCGCAGGCGCGGGCGTGTCATGAGGCGGGGGGGGGGGAAGGCGGCTCTCGCTTTATCATGCGAGAAGCTATGCTAGGCGGGGGGAGAAGGCCACTCTCGCTGATCTTGCGAGAAGCTATGCTCGAGGACCTTGTCGGGCTGCTGGGCTGGCTGATGGCTGTGGGCGAGGAGGCTGCCACCAGCTGGCGCCTTCTGGCCAACGACGTCCTCCTGCGGATACCGCTCTGTGAGCCGGCGCTCGCTTTGTTTGGCGTCTTGATCGAAGTGGCCGCACGCGGAGAGCGGTCTGCGTGGATACCGGCGCGGATGTACGACGAGTGGCAAACGTGCGCGCCGGCGCTCGCGTGCCGAATAGCCGACCGTGTGCGGGGCCTGTCCGAGGACGACAAGCGGCACGCTCTCGCGTCCCTCGAAAGCCTCAGTCGCAAGGTGGGTGTGCGGCTTCTGGGAAGCCTTAACAACAACTATGCCAGGCGGCTCAGCCTTCCCACCACGGCGTCAGTAGGGCAGGCCGCGTGCGACCTTCTTCGGACAAGGCTGCACTCGCCGCCTGCTGTACTCTGACTATGATATCTCCGTAGCCCCCACAACCGCCCCACCCTGAGCCCTGGCTGTCAGGCTGTCAGGTGCAGTGAGGTGATCTGTCGGGCTGTCGGGCACTCTCTGTCAGGCACTGTCAGGTGCCTCAGAGGCACAGCCCCCACCGCCGGGGCGCCGCGCGGGGCCGATGTGATCGGAGAGATCCAACTTCCATGTAGCATGTTCCAAGTATTTCACATTTCCAAAAGATCGACGACACACAAAAATGAAAGTAGGGAGGCTCGGAGCGGGATTCACTGACCACCCACTGAGCTCTGTCTCCCCGCCGTTCCGAATACGGTCCGAACCGCGAACCCGAACGCGCGCGCGGCGGGCGCCGAAGCGCCGCGTCACAACGCGGTCCCGCATTGTGGTCATGCAACGTGCCAAGCGCGCGGACACGGAGACAACGCCACCATGTGGCCTACCCCAGCACAACCCCGACGGGGGCAAAGACCGCCCCGTGCTCTCCGTTCCCGCAGAAGACGTGAGCGCCCACAGACGGAGCCACCCCTGGCGCGCTCGCGAGCAAGTCGAGGCAGAGGACCAACCGCCACGCCTCGCCCGGCCGCCCAACGAGCGCGCGCGCGGCGTCGGGCTCGAGCGGGGGCGCGGCGGCGGGCGCCGCCGCGAAAGCGTCCGCCACGAGGCCGCCGGGAGGGCCAGTGCCGAGCCCCGGCGTCGCAACCGCCCACCCAACCACGCGCTGGCCTGCGCTGCCCTCGTCGGTGTCCTCGTCGGCCTCGACTCCTCGCACGAGCCCCGCGATCGCCTCGCCGATGCAGCCCACCCCCTCGCTCGCGACAGGCGCACAAGCGGCCACTGCAAGCACGGCGGCCGCGCCGTCGCTGGGAGTCGGCGGGCCGTCGCTGGGAGTCGGCGGGAAGTCGCTGCGCAGCAGACGGCTCAGCCGCCATCCCCCGGCGCCGGCACCAGCCCCCTCCTCACTAGCCCCCTCCTCGCAAGCGGCGGCGACCGCGGCGTCTCGACTCACGAGCAGCGGGGCGAGGGCGGCAGCCGGCACGACCAGGGCGGTGCCGCCCGCCGCCTCTGCAGCGCGCGGCGCGGCGCCCG
>NW_005201732.1:370680-393178 GCF_000372725.1 Emiliania huxleyi CCMP1516 | reverse complement strand
GCCCCGGCCCGCCTCGCCGCCCCCGCCGCCGCTCCCCCCCGCCGCCGCGCCCGCCGCCGCCTCGAGCGCCGCCACCGCCTTTGCCTTGGCCGCCGCGAGCGCCGCCTCCGTAGCACCGTCGGCGGGCGGTGCGTCGCGTCTCCGCAGCTCCGCCGCCCCGCAGACCTGCCGGCTCCCGTCGGAGAGGCGGACGTACACATCGCCGTCCTCGTCGACCCGGACCACGCTGCCCCTCTCCCCGCCGCGCGGACCGCACACCAACTCGACGCCGTCGCCGCGCGAGAGCGGGGCGGGCGGGGAGGAGGGGGCGAGCGGGGAGGGCGGGGCGGCGGGCGCGGGAGGAGGGGAAGCGGGCGGCCGCGACGGCGTCTTGGGCGCGATGCGGCTCTCGGCAGCCGGCGGGGCCGCAGCAGCGCCGCCCATCGCCACCGCCCCGGCGCCGCCCTCCGCCTTGACGGCAGGCTCAGCCTCGCACGGAGAGGCAGCTGGCCGCCCCTCCCCCGCTCGGGGCCGCGTGCGCCGCCGCGGCGCCGGCGACTCTTGCGCAGCGTCGCGCGCCCCACGCGGAAGCTCGCCCTCCAAGGCACCCGACGGCAGCCGCGCTGCGGCCGCGGGCGAGACGGGAGGTGGAGCCTTGCGCGCCTGACGAGCGGCGGGTGGCAGCGTTCGAGCCGGTGCAGATTGCTCCCGGATTGAGCCCGCTGCCGTGCCGGCCGCGGTTGCGGTCGCGGTCTTCCTAATGCCGCTCTGCTGGTCGCCGGTACCACAGCTGGCGTTGGCGTTGGCGGGAGAGGCGGGTGGCGCTGCAGACCCCTGCTGCTGCCACCACCAGAAGGCGTACGCGTCAGAGCTGTGGAGCGGCCCGCTCGAGACGGCGCCGTTCGCTCTCACGGTGCTCGGCCGGGGAGGCTGGGTCGGTGCAGCAGCTTGCGGCGTGAGGCCGACCGGCGCCTGGCCGGGCGCAAAGAAGCTACCCGGGGAGAGCAAGTGTGACACCAGCGCGCTGTCGCCGTGGTCAGCGCGTCCACCGGCGAGGAAGATCCGGGAGAAGGCTCGGACGAAGTGAGCGTCGTCGTCCATGCTTGCACAGCCTCACAGGGTTCGACATTTTTGGTGGTAGGAATCACATGCATCGTCACGGCCAAAGGGTGGGGGGTATGGTCCTGGCCGCCGGAGGCGGCCTCCTCGAGGGGTGGGGGGGTATGGTCAGGCTGGCGGCCCTCTCCAGGGGTATGGTCATGCTGCTGGTCTGCACCACACCGGCAACGCTTTCGGCACGTTTTGTGGGCGAGCGGGACGCATCCTGGCACTATCTGGCCCATCTATGACAGTGACGACCTACTATGAGCCTGAGAAGTCCCTTTCCTGAACATTAAGGTCTGCTGGCGCCGCGGTCAGCTCGATCCGGGAGCGTTCGACCAGACGACCGGGGGGGAGGGGGGGTATGGTCCTGCCGGCCAGAGGCCATGTCCTGCGCGGGTGGGGGGGTATGGTCGCGGCGCCAGATCCGTGACCCTACCATACCTTACCAGCCAAAAACGTCGAACCCAGCCTTGTAATGAGAAAAAAATACGAGAAGAAAATACGTCCCGCGGCGCTATGCGCTGGTCTGTGATAAAGGATCCCAAACGCACAACCCCGGCACAGGAACGCACAACCCCGCTACCCCGGGCCCGCTGGGTGCGCTTCTTAGCTCCCCGGCCCTGGATGTGCGGTTAATGACGGCACTCCAGATGATGTTTTGTTGCACTCCAAGTGCTCCAAATGCTCCCGGGCCCGAAAATCGCACAGAGACAATCACGCAACACGGGGTCCCAGGGAAGGCCTTCACCCTTTGGGGACCCGCTGTGTGCGGCGGCATGAACACCTAAAGGGTGAATGAGTCGCCCCTCTCCTTGGCCTTGCCCGGGGCGATATGTGAGAGAGATATACAGATTTTTCGCAATACCAACAACTCTAACACCTCAAGAAGGAGAGAGGCCTCCTTATCAGCTGGTCGGCCGCCATGTGGGCCTCCGGGCCTGCGGCGGCGGCGCGGCCGGTTGAGGCCGGGCTCGGCCCGGCCCGCGACGGCTGGCCGCCGACGAGCGCGCTCGCGCTGCTCGTCAAAATGGCAGCGGTGTCGATTGCGGCGACGGTCGTTCAGTCGCTCAGCGGACAGCGCTCAGGCGGCTGTCGTCTGTCAACTGTTGTCGCAATTCGCACACGCGCGCGCCGCGCGCGACCCGCGTCGCTCCGCGAGGGCATGAGCCTTCCGCGATTCGATCCCGCAGCCAAAAGCTGCTCGCTCGAACCGCGGCCGACTCTGCCATCGCGGCTGCAGCTGTTGAGCTCTCCAGAAGACTGGTGCCTCATATGCTGCCTCCCTGCGGATGCTGCCGGCGAGCCTGGCGGTCCGCTGTACTACAAGGAAGCGCTGACTCGATTCTACCTCGAATTCTTCTACCCCCACGACTCGGAACGCGAATGTGACAGGACCATCGGGTCCTTCAGCCACCAAAGGCAAAGCGAGATCAGCCGAGAGCAGCTGAGTCTGCCTCTGGCCTCGCCTCCCTCTCCTTCAGGCATTCGTGGCATCCTATGGGTCGTCCAGAGTATCGACCTCTGGCTTGTCAGCCAGCCCCACTTTGAGGGCGCCATGAAGTACAGCGATCGCCATCTCGCTGGCCTCTCCGCAAGGCCCCCTGACCGCGTCGAACTCAACGGCGCGGGCTCTCTCGGCTACGGGACCGGCCCCAGCTTCGGCTGAGGGCTGACAAGCTGCCGAGCCCAAATCACTGTGAGAGTCGTGATTGCTCTTGTTGATTTTCTAAAATCTCTCTCACACATCATTTGCAGATCATTGGGGCAGCCTGGAGCCCCGGCAGTTAAAGCTTCGAGTGAACTTCTCTTTCAAGCTTCGTGGAAAACATATCTTCAAGGGAGTTGCCCTGTTCACGCGCGGGCGCGCGCGAGACCGCGCGTGCAATCAGGGTTGCCAAGTGAGAGCGAATGGCGCGTTTCTTATGTTCTTCACGCCTCGCACAACAGAGTCAGAGAGAGAGATGCGCTCTGCATGGTGGGACATAAAAGAGAGCGCGAGTACTTGGGCGAGTAGGCCGTGCGGTCAACGCTGCCCCGCGCGCGACTCGTTGCGCGCGAGGCGGCGCAGCTGCGCCGCCTCGCGCGCAGCTTGAGAACGGCGGTGGGCGAGAAGCCGCCCCCGAACGTCTCGTGGAGCAGCAGGTTGAAGTTTTGCGCTTGACAAAGATTTTGTGTGTTGATATGTGGGTGAGAGAGATTTCAGCAATATACCAAACAACTCTCTATAGCACTCATTGTTTGATATGTGTAGGGTAAGCCGTCATGGCCCGGCGCTGCTTGCAGCGCTCTGGGTGGTGCTACTCCAAGAGTGGTGCTCTTGGGATCTCAAGAGGTTCCTCCTTTCCGCTCACCCCCCCCCCCCCCCAAGGGCCAAGGCGCGAGACACACACATGTACATGTTGTTGTTGTGCATGCATTGATTTGTGACACAGTGTCGTGTGCGACCTGCAGGTGGGGGGGACATGCGCACCCGAGGGAGTTTGCAGTCCCCCCCGGCCCCCGGCCGCCCGCCCTGGCGCGCGGCGGCGCGGCGGCGGCCACATACGCATACCCGCCCATAGCCTTCGCCGGAGGCTTCGTCCACAGCTGCTGCGGTGGCGGCCGCAGAACTGGTGCGTGGTGGCGGCGGCCGCATGGCAGGCGTTGAGCCTGCGGGTGGATTGGCGTGTTGGGGCTGGTGCTGGGCCGCGACCAGAGCTCTGATACCATGTGTGACTGATACCCGTGACGAAAAACGAACACACTCCAAGCGCTAAGCGTGAGGACACGATTTCGAATTCGTAGCACGTAGGAGCATCTGAGCAAAATTGAGCCCGCTCAGGTGTGAACAAAAATTATAAGGGTCGAGCAGGTTTCGAACTGGGGAACTCCCGCCAGCGGGAAGGCATCCATCAAGAGACGCTGCGATTGAAAGGAGGTCTCAGCTCGGGAAACCTATATAGCATACCGGAGGAAGTAGACACAGATACGCACACACCGACGCCCGAAGTGCCAAGAAGGACATCATTAGTACGAAACCTCAGAAGGCCATGGGCGCCGAGAGAACATTCCCCCGAGAGGACAAAAGAAAGTCGACGCACCCCCTCCTTGCGCAGTGTCCCCCGCTATGTGTCGCCGTTATCGGGGCACGCTATCCTGTGCAGTCAGGGCAAGCGGGGGCGAGGCGCACTCCCATCTCTCCTGTGTACGGATGGTGACTGTCCCTAGTCTCGGAGGGGGGCAAACAGATAAGAATATCTAATTTTTGATACCCCATGTGCGTATCTGTGTGACTGCGGAGTTGACGTCTCCGTCGGTCGTGGCGGCGTGGCTGAGGGCGGCGCTGGAGGCGCCCGAGGGCGGGGCGTGGCTGGTCTCATGGGTCTAGCAAACCATAGACCACGCTGAGAGAACGCAACGCTAAACCCAGCGAGTGTATACCTCCCGCGTACGGTCTACGGAGACGAAAACGACGATCCAACATCTCCATTCATTCACACACACGGGGCTCGGGGGGGGTTTCGGTGGGCGGTTGGATGGGAGGTAGATTGTCTACGTACCGCAGGACCCTATCGTTACGTTGACACTTCGCTCGGATAGATGCTAGACACCGTGAAGAGGGTATTTGAAGGATACGCAAGTACCACCACGCACACTATGACAGTCACTCTCGCGACTCTGCTGTTGGTCTGCTGCTCAGCTCCTCTGGCCACGCACGTCTACTGCGCCCTGAGCAGCGCCTCCACCTGCGCCCGCTGCTCCGCAGGCAGCGCCGCCATCTGCTCTGGCGAGATAAGCTTCAGCTGAGCTAACAACGACTCGCGCTGCGCGGCGGCGGCGGCCGCCGCCGCCGCATCAGGTCGTGGAGGCTGTGGCGGTTGCGACGGCGGCGGCGCAGGCGCAGGCGCAGGCACAGGCACAGGCGCGGGCGGTGCAGAGGGTGTCGGCGTCGGCTGGTGAGGCGTCGGCTGCTGCTGTCCGGGATGCGGCGCTGCGGCCAGCTGCGCCTGCAGGGCCGGCCCAGCGTCGCGGATGCTCTGCGCCAAGTTGAGGCCGAGCCGGATCTGGGCTCGAAGCACCTGCTAGCAGAGGAGGGGCATGAGGGTGGTGGGCAGGGAAGCCCTGTCTGCGAGGTGCGGCCGGCGTACCGCCATCGCGAGTGCCGGCTGCTCAACGAGCCGTCGGCGAGCGGCGTCAACGTCTTGCGCTATCTGCGCCTGCAACTCGAGCACCGCCTCTCGAAGGGTGTCGTCTGGTTCCGCGTCGATGCGGTCGCGCAGCTCGTCGAACCCGAGGCCCGTCACTGCTGCGCCGAGTAGCTCGAGCGCTCCTGGCATCGAGGAGTGTAAGAGGCGAAGTTCGCCTGCCTGGCGAGTAGAGCCACGCCTGCTATTCACAGCACAAGCCCTCGCCCGAGGGCTCGGGCATGCGCAGCGAAAAGCAGGCGTGCTCGCCAGGAAGTTCGCAAAGAAATCGCAGGCACAAAAGAAATCGCGAAACAAAACAAAACATTTTTCAGACCGCCGGATACGACCGCTCCCCAGCCTTCGCCTCAGCCGCAAATCGACGGCGGGCGCGAGGGTTTGGGAGATCGGGCACGGTGCGGACGCCGCTATGTGAGAGCCGCGGGCGCTGTCTCAGCGCCCCAAGCCACACATGTGCAGCGATGGGCGAGTATGCTGGCCTCAGAGGAGAGGGAGGGACGACAATTCACGAGCATGGCAGGCACGGGCGACAAGCGGGTCACAGCGGTGGCGAATCAGCAGCGAATCAGCCTCTTGGAGGGGCGGCGGCTAGACGAGCTCGTTGGAGCCGTCCGAGGCGGAGCGCACCTGGCGCCGGGCCGCGACGGGCGCGCCGCGACTACTCGAGAGGGCCTTTCTGGGTTTCTCCCGATGTGCTCAGCACGTTGCTCCGCCGATGTCGCACGCCAGCGGCACTCGGCGCTATGAGACGTGTCATCCCAGGGCCGCATACAGTGCATACAGCTCGGTATGGCGGTACATGCTTCGGGCCGGCACCCCAGCAGGACGTCGGATTATTGCCTCGCACGCGGGCCAAGGGCATGATGCTACGGGTCCCCAACCAATATTGGATCCGGCAGCGTGCGGGGGACGACGTGCGGGCGGCTGAACATCTTGCTCGAGCTCTACTTTGGCGGAGACCGCCGTCTAGCGGTCGCACTAGTCTCTTTTCGTTGTTTGACCTGTTTGTTTGACCATACTTTGAGCCTTAATTATTAATTCGTGTTTGGGTCTCTGAGGTCGATACTAGCGTCTGTAACTTGCCACAAGCATGCTTTACAAAAGTCCTGCGGAGCGGGACTCGCAGAACTGCCGTCCGCGCGCGCTGTGAACAGCGCCGTGGTCAAACACTGTTCAACGTCGTTGAACACGTAGCGAAAGAGAGACCGCTGAGCTCTCTACGCGAGCTTTGCGGGTGGGGGGCGTTGGGCGCGAGAGGCGGCGGGGGCCGGGGGGGGGGGCGCGCGGGGCGCCGCGCGGGAGCGACATGGAGAGACTACTGTGCGCGTGGTTTTGTGAGCATTCTTCTCGACTCTTTCCGTCTTTCTCGACTTTCTGAATATATTAATAAGACTTTCTCCTGCACCACGATATCCACGTTACTCACCATAGTAGGGGGTAGACAAAGCACCAAAATCCACCAGTGTGGGATTTCGCGCAATCGCTTGACTCTGAAAAGCTCGCTATGTACCTTTCTGAGCGCTGTGGTCGCCGCAGACTGGCTCCAACTTGACGGCGGCATGGAGACATGATGCCTCCATGCCGCCGTCAAGTCGAAATCGACATACAGATCGATGGTTTGCCCGAAAAGGTACATAGCGGCGTTTCTGGTGACAACAGCGCTGCGACCGCGAAGTGGCGGTGGACATGCTCCCACGTTGCCGACGCGGCGCCGGAGTGGCCGGCGCTGCTCGCCGCGACCACGACGGCTACTCTGATGCTCCGGGCCGACCCGTCCTACCCGACGGTGGCACTCTTCCACGTCTCGGTCACGCTGAGAAAAATTCTGAAACGGCGTGCAGCAGAGTCACCGACGAGTCGGTCCGCGTGACTCCTCGTGTCGCGCACCGTTCTCACCCATCCATGGACTCACTTTGGCCTCACTGAAGCAAGCCCTCAATCCTGAATCCTCAGATTTTAGATTAGGACGCTGTCTACCCCCTAACCATAGAACAAAAAGCTCTTGTGAAGATATCCGAACCGCACTACACACCGCACCCTCTCGCTAGCCCGAACCATAACGGGGGGGGGGGGGACCGCCGCGCAACGCTGGCGCCTCGCCTAACAGCGCCCTCAACAGCTTCGATTTGTGATCGAAGCTTTCGAAGTTATCGATCAACACTTTCGATAGACCGAAAGTAAGATCGTTCGGTGCAGAAACGCCGGCCATGCCCATGTAACGCACTTGTGCTCGCTTTTGGTTTAGAAGTGTCTCCAAGTCTTCTGGACCCATCGATGGCCGTCGCCTCGACGCCGCTCGTCGCGGCACCATCGTGCCCGGCCTGGGCGAAGCGTCGTCGCGGGTTCCCGCCGCAGTTCGACGGCAAGCCGTGCGAGCCTGCCGAGGAGGAGGACATGTGGCTGTGCAGAGCCGACGGCCGCGCGCGCAGCACCGCCGACCTGAAGCGCCTGGCGACCGCCGCTCGGGTGCGAGCGAAACGAGCAGGAGATGCAGCCGCCGCGAACACGCGCGATCGGCAGGCGCGCGACCAGCGCCGCCGGCAGCGTGAGCAGCACGACCGGCGCGCAGCGCCGGCGGTCGCCAAGACCGTGCGCCCACAACGCGGCCACGGCGCACGCGGTGTGCGGCATGTGCGTCGACCAGGGCAAGCTCGCCGCGGCCGAGCAGGCGGCCATCGACCTGGAGACGCGCTTCCACGCCTCGACGAACGTCGTCATGGACCTGGAGCGGCCCGAGGACGAGACGGCGGCGCTGCTGCAGCGCTGCGTGCACGTCTCCGACGAGACGAAGCGGCGGCTGCTGGGCGAGTGGAGCGACGAGCGCATGGCGCACGCGCTGCCGCTGCACGCATGCGCCTCGTGCGGCGTGCGCGACCCGTCGCTGACGTACACGCGGGTTGACGTGTCGGCGCTGCCGCGTACTGTGTCTGTGCGCGTAGCCGGCGGCGAAGACGAGACGCGGCACGTGTTTGAGCTCTCGCCCGAGCAGTGCGCTAAGTATCGAGGTCTTCAAAACAAAAAGGTGCGCCTTGCGTTGGTGAAATTTAGAAAAGGAGTTGCGGTGTTGATCGCCGCGGGAGCCCTCTTATCTCGCCTCGCGAGGTTGCCAATCTCGTGGGTCGAATGTGATGGGCTTCATCTTTGGCTGACAGAGGCTGGAGAAGACCAGATGGTCTTCGACACCGCCTCGCTGCTCTCCGACCCGCTGGCGCAGGAGCAAGGGCTGGAGCCGGTGGCGGGCTGCCCCGACCCGACCCTCAGCGTCGGCGCCACCAGCAGCGCCGTCATGGCCCACTTCCGAGGCCTCGCCGTCGCCGAGGTCAAGATCGCGTCACGACGCCGCGACCCTCTGCGCCTTGTCTCGCACTAGCGCCTGCAGCCGCTCCCAGAAGTCGCACTCTCGCGCCCGAGGCGGCACCTCCACCCGAAAGGGGGGTGGCGCCGTGGCATCCTCTCGGATCGAGAGCACCAGCTGCGCCTCAGACCCGTTTCGGTAGGCGGGCCACGCTGCTGGCGGCAGCGGCTGTGCGCGCGAGGCAAACGCGGCCCACATGCCGCCGATCGCGACGGAGAGCAAGCGCTCGGCGGGCGTGAAGCTCGTGTTTCCGCTGTCGATCCAGCTGCCCCGCTCGAAGACGAATGGAACCTCGCTGCCGTGCGTGACGCCCCAATCCACCGGCTCGGAGGTGTCGTCCCTCGCCCGCTGGTCGAAGCGGTAGAGGTAGGCGCGGTTGCCCCGAGAGCTCATCGCGTGCCGCACCGAAACAGAAAGTCGGTGGCAAGGGCTGCGGCCAACTTTGCGTTGTCGGCGGCAGGCCGAGGAGGGTACACCGCCAGCACGTCCGAGAGGTTCGCACGCGGCACCTCGAGGCGCAGAGTAAGCTTGGAGATGTAGTCGGTGTAGGCAGCCGCGGAGAGCGGCCGCTTCACGGCCGGCAGCACAAAGCCGGAGCCCTCGTCGGTGTTTGTCCCTCCGAGGAGAGCGACGCGAGCCAGCGCGCCGCTCGCGACAAGCTCAAAGGGCCTCGCGGGCACCTCGACGCCGTCGACGACCGAGGCGAAGGTGCGCTGGTCGAGGAAGCCGCCGCCCGGCGGAGGAGCAGTGGCGGCGGAGGCGGCGCGCCAGAGGCGTGCGATCGGCGCTGCGCGCAGGCAGGAGAGCACGGCCTGGCCGCCCCTCCGCTGGGCCTCACCGCAGCCGCTGTGGCGAAAGAAGTCCGCGGCGAGCTCCTCGGCGGCGCCGGCCGGAGTGGCGATGGGCGATCCGCTCTCCATGAGCGCTGCGCTAAACAGGCCGCGGGAGGCGGGCGAGAGGAGGTGGAGCGCGACCGAGCTGGCGCCGGCGCTCTCCCCAAAGATGCAGAGCCGGCGCGGGTCGCCGCCAAACGCGGCGATGTTGCTCCGGACCCAGCGCAGCGCGCTCCGCTGGTCCTTCAGGCCCCAGTTGGCGCGGCCCTCGGAGAGCCGCGCCCAGCCCAGCGCGCCGAGCCGGTAGTTTGTGGTCACCACCACCACTCTGTGCCTCGCGGCCAGCCGGCTCGAGTTGTACTCGCCGCCGCTCCCGCTGAGAAAGTCGCCGCCGTGCACAAAGAAGAGGACCGGGAGGGGAACGGTCGACGGCGCCGGAGCCCAGACGTTGAGAAAGAGGCAGTCCTCCGAGCCTTGAAAGCCGTCGCCGGCTGTGACGGTAGGCTGCACGCAGACGCTGCCGGGCCGCATCGCCAGGCGCACGCCGCCCTCGAATGGCGCCGACCAGTCGATGGGATCCGCAAAGCGGCGCGGAGGCTCCGCAAATGGGACACCGAGGTACTGGTGAACGCTAACACTGCCCTCGCCGAGGGCAGTGCCGTGGAGCATGCCGAATCGAGTCGTCGCCGAGGCTGACATGGAGGAGGAGGAGGAGAAGAGGACTGTGTGAGAGGACAACGAGCGCAAGTACGGCGACGGTGCTTTGCTACTGTCGCCAGCCGAAGCAGCTTGGTGTCAGGCGAACCGACCGTGCACGACGCAAACGAACCGACTTCCAGTCTACTCGAGTACTCATGGTGTAGTCTTTCGCGTTAGTATCGAGGCTCGCGAGTCTTGGGGGTTCTCGGCGCCGCGACAGCGCTGCGAGCAGCGCGATGCCACGGCGCTCGGCCTGCTGAGAGAAGACCTTCCCGGACGGCAGCGACAAGTTACCCGACATCAATCGTCGACGGCAACCTCGAGAAAGAACTGCGCGTCCAAAGTCGCCCAGATTCGCCTCTCGCGGCGCGCTGAGTTAGTATCGCCGGTGCGCCAGCAGGCTCTGCTCCACAACAGGGCATGCCTGACTGGCTCCTGCTAGCCGTGCATCCTGGTGGCATCCATAGCCAGCTCAGGCGCGTTGTTTGTGAAACCGCAGCTGGCCCCGCCGACGGGTAGCACAGGTCATGAGTGAGGCCACGCCAGCTGCCTCGAGTGCTCCGTGTGGTCGGCCTGGACCTTGCCGCAAGCCTCGAGCAGCGGAGAAGCGCTGTTCTTGAAGTCCAGACGTGCTTCGCCGCCGTGGCGCAGCGCCGCAGTGCGAGCGAGCACTGCAGTGCAGTGCTCGCTTGCAGTGCGGCACCCATTCGACTCCCTGCGCTCCGGGCACATTGTCAAATGTGCCGGCGACCTTGTGGACGGCTCGGGCACGATTTGCACGACGGTGCGGCGGCTCGAGGCGGCCGTCCCTATCATAAAAAGTAGCCACGAAAACCGCGGCACCCCACTTCGATTTGGTCGATTTGGCGACCCTCCCGCCGAGCCCGCCCCTGCCTCCCGGGGGCCCGGCCGACCATGCCAGCTGGCGCCCGGCCGGCTGGCGGGCCCAACCCGAAGCCCCCGGCCGCTCGGCGGCGCCATTCGGCCGACGGGTCCAGCCGTGCGGCGCCCGGTCGCCCGCCACAGGACCGAGCCCGACCGGCCCACACGCACGGCCTGGCCTGAGCCCTGGTGTCGAGGTGTCGAGGCCCGGTGTCGAGGGTGTCGAGCTGCTGTCGAGGGGTAGAGGAGACGACGGCGCTCTGGATGGGGCGTGACCTCCTGCCTCCAACCTCCTTCCTTTTTGAGCAGGTGTGACGCCGCGCGAGCGACGCTCCGAGATCGCCCGAGATAGCGCGGCGCGGCCCCGAGATCGCCCGAGATAGCGCGAGATCGCCCGAGATTGCGCGGCGCGGCCCGGGGCGAGGTGGATGGGTTGGGAGCGAGGGGGCGGAAGTGACCAGTGCGGTAGAGGGTCAGCTCGAGGCGCGTGAGCCGGACTTGGGAGCCGGACCACCCCCTCTTGTTATCTGCGTTGTTGAGCCAGGACTCAACATACTCGGGCTGTTGCCATCCCAAACTGTCACTCCCCTTTCTCCCGGCCGGGGCGGGGCGCGCGCGGGGGCGGCGGGTGTGCGGCGAGTGTGCGGGATGTCTGTGGGCCCGAGAGCGATATGCCATGTCCGCCTTGCGTTGTTTCATAACACCGAAGGCTAAGCTCAAAAAAAACTTACACGTAATGCGGCGTCGACCGATACACGCGCTCTCTACACGGTGTGTAGACTCTACAAGGGTGACACAGTGCAGCCACGACAGAGAGTGCGCTCGGGCAGGTCGGTACTTGTGCACCTCACGGCATCACACACAGCCGAAACACCATGGAGAAGAAGACTGCCCGTAGTCGCCTTCGAGGGGCCGAGCGCACACACCACACGGACATGGGCCCCGCACCGAGCCGGAGCGTGACATGCCCGCTGCTGCGGCCCAGCACGCGCCATGCACTGATGGCTGAGCGCGTCACCACCTGTTCTTGCATCCACAGGCATGGTAAGTCAGTGCTGGTGCTCCACCTTTGCCGGCGGGACCACGCGAGAACTTGTTTGTGTGTGCCTGTCGTAGCGTTGCGGCGACTGTGCAGTTGCAGTGGAGTTGCAGTGGAACGACGCCAATGCCAATCGATTTTGGGAGATGCTATGTGACTGGAAGGGCCATCTGACCGCAAGTTTGCCCATCAGCTGCGAGGCTGCGCCATCATGGGTGAGCTTTCGCTGCCAACCGTCGAATCCAACAACAAAGACTTGTAAAATCACGCGGCCAACAAACTCACCGGTGCGTTTTTAAATACTAAAAAGTGGAAGCTGGCAGCTTCCACTTTTTCAGTGTACGTACTTTTTAGCTTACTGGGAGAAAAGAGAGATGGGGTTGTGTTCTCTAGGCCCCTAGGGGCCCTACGCGCGGCGTGAGAGCTCGGAAGCGAGCTTAGCACGGCGATCGAGGATGGCACGGTTCACCCCCTTCACCGAAGCGATGGAGATGCGTTCCGCGTGGTGTGAGTCTCTCTCTCAGTGTATGTAGCTCTTACGTACATTCCCGTAGGAGACTCTGCTGCTTAGTAGTTAAATTCGCGGGAAGACATGCAAGTTAAATAAAAAGAAGTTAAACATGGGAAGCATGTCTGGGCAGATCTAGCTCATAAACATCTTTCATCAGGTCCCAGGGAGCTTGCACATGTGTCGAAAATCTACTCCTCGTCACAAGCCCAAGCCTCTTCGTCACCTACCCCCCCTTCCGACTCACTCACTGTCCCACTCCCCCTCACCGTCCCCACCCCCCTCCCCCTCCCTCTCTTCGCAGTCGCCTCGTATGTGCACGCGTGTATCGGTTGGCGCGCTCTCTATCGTTTGGCAGGCTCACGCACTTGTACATGAATACATTTATTCATAGGTAGGTAGGTATTCATACTCATGAGTACCGTGAGTCCGTGAGACGTGACTATTCATATTTCATGGATCGTCCGCGATGGTTCGCGGCGTCGACGCGACCAACAAGACGCAGAGCGGCGGCCGGATCAGCAGGCTCAACAAGTTCCAAACTAGGGCGCAGGCCATCTCAAACGCGACGCGGGCCATCCACGAGCGCGACAAGCGCGTCGCCGCCGCGCAGCGGGAGCTTCGGTCTCGCGAGGACGCCCAGGCCGCAGCGCGGCTCGCGAGACACTCTGGCTATGACCCGAAGGGGTCACTACTGTCAGACGGCGAGGCCGCGGCTCTCGCAGACAGGCGTCGTCGAGAAGCCAAAGCGGCGAAGGCGGCTCGGTTCCTCGCAGAGGCGGAGAGGGCGGCCGCGCTGCTCGAGTCGGACTGCGACGGCGGCGGCGGCGCCAACGGTGACGGCGCTGCCTCCGACGCCGCGACTGACGGCTCCGAGGCGGCGACTCCTCCGGCGCCGCTGCACGCCGTTCGCTGCGCGGCGCCGCTGCCGGAGCTTCTCACCGTGATTGTCACCACCTCTCCGCTGCCGCGCCACCCGTGCAGCCGCCTGCTCGACGAGATTGTCCGCTCGGTGCACCGGCATTGCGCCGGCGCCGCCAGCTGCAGGCGTTCGAGCCGCGTCCCTTGGCGGCGGCGGAGAGAGAGGGTGCGGCTGAGGTGCTCAGCCTTGAGAGCAGCGTCATCTTGGGAGCAGGCTGCTCCTCGTGGCGGACGGCTACGTCGAGGTGCGGGGCGAGAGCGCGTACAAGCGCGGCCGCGTCCCCTCCGACGTGGCCGCGGCGTACGAGTCGCACAAGCAGGCGTTGCGCGCCGTCATCTCCGCGGGCGCAGCCCCGTACCGCACCGCAGAGCTGCTCGAGCAGCCGCGGCACCAGGGCTTCAGCTGGTCCGTCTGCCGCGCGCTGCGCGCGGTGCAGACCCCTTTCGTGCTGGTGGTGCAGCACGATCGGCCGCTGATGAGGGACGTCCCCATCGGGCCGCTCCTCGAGGCAAAAGAACGCCCGCCCCGCACCGCCACCCACGCCGCCTGCCCCCACCGACCTCACCGCCCCCGCCGCCCTCCCGTCACCGCCCCGCCCCGCCCCCCTCCCCTCACCGCCCCCCTCCCCTCTAGGCGATGGCTTCCCTCCCGCGCCTCGAGCATGTCTCGCTACCCACCGGCCGGACGCTGCAGTACGAGAGGCGCCCCTGCGCGGCACAGTGCGCAGCCGCGCAGGGCCCTTCTCTCGCGCACCCTTCTCGCGCCCCTCCCGGCAGGCAAACCTACGCCAAGTACGCCATCCCGCTCGACGGCTCCGACGTCGCCGCGCACGGTCTGCGCTTCCTCCCCTTGCTCGCCTTTCTCGACTCGACGCACTTTGCGGCCACGCACGCGTACCTCGCGCTGATGCGGAGGCACCGGCTGCGGCGAGGTGAGTGGACGGTCTCCCCGCCCCTTCCCCACCGCCCCCCTGTGCTGCCTCACCGCCTTCCCCCCCCCCCTCCCCCCCTCCCCCTCCCGTGCCGCCTCACCGCGGCCCCTTCTCTCTGCAGGCGACTTTACCGAGGACTCGCTCGGCCAGGCGCAGCTCGCAGAGATCCGCACTCGCGGTCTGTCTGCCCACGGCCGCTACGGCACGTGGGTCCTCGACGACGGCGACGAGCGCGTGATGGTCTCCCACCTCGACGGAAGAGACAGCCGCGCGCTCGACAAGTTTGCGCCTGCGCGGCCCTGCCCGATCGCGCCGCCGCAGCGGCAGCGGCGGGCGCACGTCGGAGGGGCGGCGCGGGGCGGGGAGGAGGGCTCGGCCGAGGAGGGGGCAGCGCGGGCGGGCTCGGACCTCTGCGCGTGCTGTGCCTGCGCCTCCCTCCGGGAGGACCCGCTGCGCTCTGGGGCGAGGGCGGTGCTGCGCCTGTGGGCGGTGAGGCGCGCCGTGCCCGGCGGCGAGGAGGGCGGCGAGGGCGGCGGCGGCGAGGAGGGCGGCAAGGAGGGCGGCGGCAGGACCGGCCGTGGTGCTCAGGGGGGCGCGCCGAGGCGGTTTGAGCTGAGGGTCCGGGTCTGTCTGCGCACGTGGAGCCGCGAGGGCGGCGGCGGAGCCTCCGGAGAAGGGGCGTGTGTAGTGTGCTTCCGCCACGGGCCTCACTGCGACACTCACGGGGGAGCTAAGAAGCGCACCCAGCGGGCCGGATGATCGGCATCGGGTTGCGGGCAAGAGAGCCCTAGCCCTGGGGGGCTGGGCGCTGGGGGGTGCGCCCGTTCGCAGGGAAAGGGCCGTAAAGTAAACACGGTTCTCCGAGGGTTGGCCCCGCGTACCGGGTTTCCCCTTAACTGCAGGACGCCCCCTCTACTCGGAGCTAATGTGAACACCACACTGCACACCCCACACCACCACTCCGCACTCACTGGCGCAGGCACTTGAGTAGACCCCCCCGCCTGAGGGCTCACCCCCCGTCTTCCCAGGGTTCCGACCCTCCTTGATTCGCTCTCTTGCTCGTCTCCCGAGCGTCATGCGACGGCCGGTGTGGTCGTTTCCCTCGTTGTTGGTGTCGCTCCTCCGCGGCCGTCCTTCGTCCTCGCCAGCTTCTCCCGGCTCCACCGATTCCGAGGGCGTCGACCGCCCGGCCGAGGCGCTCCCCGGGCGAGGACAGCGGCATTGGGTCGCGTCGTTCAACTCACACAACTGCCCCCCCTGCGCGCGGGAGCGGCGGGCCGGCGCGCCGGCCCTGGGGGTTTCACAGACCTTGGTATTAAGAATAAAAATACGGTAAGGGCATGTGAGCGCCAAGATACATTATCTGTCCAGCCTGCGCGCGGGCCGCGCCGCGCGTGTCCGGTGTCCGTGTGCGCAACGCAAACGCACACTCTCGACGGCCTGCTGTACCCCGGACCACACATTGTAGCTAAGATTAGGGCTAGCGTGCACCCCGCCGGCGCGAGACCGATCGCGTCGACACTACCCCCCACCCAATCAAGAGCTCACTTCTTGGGAGCTCGCGGCAGCTTTGCCCCTAGCGCCCTCTCAATCTTTGCGATGATGGCATTGTTGGGGATCGCCTTGCCGCTCTCGTACTCGTTGATGACCTGTCGACCGGGGCGGGCGGACGTGTTGGGGGCGCGGCGGCGGAGGCATGCGAGCGTCGGCGGGCGGTTCCCGCCTGCGGCTGCATGTTGAGTTGAGTCGCGAGCTGCTTTTGCGTCAGTCCCTTGGCGGTCCGCGCCTGGGCGGGAGGGGATCGAAGCCGGAGGTGAGTGCGGCAGCGGCGGAACGGCGCGCCCCGGAGGCGCGGGCGCGCCTTCGAGATGGCCAGCCGCAGATCCTTGGACACCGTCTTATCTGCTCGCGGGCGGCAGGCGGGAGGTCGGCGCTGCAGGGGTGCGCCGCAGCAGCGGACGGGGCTCGCGCGGGGCGCGGCGCGCACGCTTCAGCTCCTCGGTCTCCGCATCCAGCTTCGCGGCGCTCATCCCCGTCCCCGTCTGCGTACCGCCGCCGCCGCCGCCGCCGCCGCCCGGCTTTTTCCCAGCATTCGGCGCCTTGCCGAACACAATGTTCGGCGTGTTGTGGTCGTCCCCGCGCATCTCGCCGCGCCTGCAGGTTGTGGTGGACGGAGGGCGGTGAGCCCGGGCGCGCCTTTCCTCCGCCGCGGAGGGATGGAGGCGCGCACGATGGCATGGTGTTGACGGCCGAGTCCAGGAAGGTCCCCCGGGGGGTGAGGGCGAAAGAATAAAAAATGGAGTAGCGCGACGGCTGGCCGCCGACGAGCGCGCTCGCGCTGCTCGTCAAAATGGCAGCGGTGTTGATTGCGGCGACGGTCGTTCAGTCGCTCAGCGCTCAGGCGCCTGTCGTCTTTCGTCTTTTGTCGCATTTCGCACACGCGCGCGCCGCGCGCGACCCGCGTTGCTCCGCGAGGGCATGAGCCTTCCGCGATTCGATCCCACAGCCAAAAACTGCTCGCTCGAACTGCGGCCGACTCCGCCATCGCGGCCGTAGTTGTTGAGCTCTCCAGAAAACTGGTGCCTCATATGCTGCCTCCCTGCGGATGCTGCCGGCGAGCCTGGCGGTCCGCTGTACTACAAGGAAGCGCTGACTCGATTCTACCTCGAATTCTTCTACCCCCACGACTCGGAACGCGAATGTGACAGGACCATCGGGTCCTTCAGCCACCAAAGCGGGATCACCCGAGAGCAGCTGAGCCTGCCTCTGGCCTCGCCTCCCTCTCCTTCAGGCATTCGTGGCATCCTATGGGTCGTCCAGAGTATCGACCTCTGGCGAGTCAGCCAGCCCCACTTTGAGGGCGCCATGAAGGTACCCGATCGCCATCTCGCTGGCCTCTCCGCAGGCCCCCCCGACCGCGTCGAACTCATCGGCGCGGGCTCTCTCGGCTACGGGACCGGCCCCAGCTTCGGCTGAGGGCTAACAAGCTGCCGAGCCCAAATCACTGTGTGGGTCGTGATTTCTTGTTGGTCTTCAAAAATCTCTCTCAAAACAAACAAAACAGGCGAAAAGAATTTTCCACGTCCGAAAAGAAAAAGCATCTGGTTTACAGCGATGTAGAGAGAGGACAGAAGAGAAGGGAGGAAGGAGGGAGGCGGAGGGAGCAGGGTTAGACGCTTAGACCGAACTTCTTACGTAGGGACAAGACAAGCGCCGAGCGCGGCGAAACGCGGGGACGAAAGCAAAGGAAGGCAGTGGTCCGCCACAGCCTCCAAAAATTAATTTTAACCCCCAAATCCTCCCTAAGCCAGATAAAAGAAAAATGAGCAGTCGCGGTGCCTGCGAGGCGCTGGAGCGAGGCGGAAGTGGTGCCACCTCCAGCCTAACCTCCTGCAATCAACACTAACGGTACAGACTTCGCTTACTCACAACCCGCCGGAGCAGCGGAAATGCTGCGTCCGTGCGACGCCATCGGGACGCTGTCGGTCCTTCGCCCGGACCGCTGGCACCTCTCGCCTGCGTTCGGCCTCGCGCTGCTGTCCGGCGGCAGCCCGTTCGTCTCGCGGCTCTACGGATTGGAGCCGCACGCTCCGTCGGACGGAGCGGTGCTCGCCGACGGCTCCAAGTGGCGCGGCACACCGAGTTGCCGGCTCGCCCGGGCGCTCTTCCACCGAGTACAGCCGGACGAGCCGCTTCGACCGACCACGAATCGGTCGCTTCCCGCGGCGCACCTCTCGCCGTCGCTCGTGGCGCACGTCCTGGCGCTCACACTGCGAGGGCGGCGGCTCGACACGTCTAGGACACGCCGGTGAGAGTCCACGACATACGTTCCCGCAGGCGCTCGCCGACGCAGGCGGCGGCGCCGACGCGGCGACGCACTCGGCGCTCAAGTCTGCGGTGTGCTCCGACACAGGGCTGGCGCTGCCGGCGCTGGCGCGCGAGACCGGCGTCACCATCGCGCGTTTCGAGCGGCTCGTCGAGGCGGTGCGAGACGCGGACATTGCCTTGCCTCGCCTCAAAGTGAATGCCTGCAGCGCACAACTGCAGAGAGACGGCCCGATTGACCCACGCCGCCGAGGATGAGCTGCATTACGTCTGAGAATATGCCTCCCGCTTCTCCGAGGTGCGCGACGCGGACGCCGACGGGTCGGCGTGCAGACATGGCCCCGCCGAGGGCCTGCCGCGGCGGGGCTCACTGCTTATGCTGCGGCTGCTGTGGCAGCGCGCCGCCGCCCGCGGCAAGCCGGCGCTGTGGCCGTTCTTCCGCGTGCTGCACGGCCGCTACGGCGCGGCGCTCACCGAGGCCGCCCTCCGACGCCCTCCTCCTCCTCCCCCCCCCCCCCCCTGTGTCCAGGGCACGTGAGCGACACCCGGTCCACGACGTGCCCCGCAGGCTGCCCTCCGTAGCCCGGGCTGGGCAGAGGCGCTCGCGTCGGAGGACGCGCCTCCGCCGGCTGGCTGGGCGGAGCGGCCTCCTGCCTCGAAGCTCGACCCCCCCTCCGCCCTCCGCGCCTCGATCGCCGTCCTGCTAGAGGGCGGCGGAGGACAGGGCGGCGGCGGAGGACGAGACGGCGGCGGCGGAGGACGAGACGGCGGCGGCGGAGGCGGCGGCGGCGACGTGGCGCTCGCCGAAGCGTTCGAGGTTGCGGCGGCCGCGGTGGCGCAGAGCGGCTGGCGGTGCCCTCCCTTGCAGGAGGAGCGGGTGAGCCCGTGCGAGGGTGCGCCGCCGGTGCTCGGCTGCCAGCTCTCGCGTTTCGGCGGTGCGTCGCGCGCTGTTCTCACGGCCGAGCGCGCTGTGCGCAGGTGCCTGACTGCGCCGAGCTCGTGCTGCGCGAGCTGCTCAATGCTCTGCTCTGGTCGGCCGAGGCGCAGGACTTTGACCCGTTCCGGCTCCCTGCCAGCGCGAGCGCCGGCCTCGTCGCGTTCTACTCGCAAGGCGGCGGCGCGCACTCGCCCGCCGCGGCGAGGGAGTGGATGAGGCTGGTGAGCGGTTTGCCCGGCGTCGCCTACTTCGACGAGGCTCTGCCGGCCGCCCGATCCTCCTCGCCGCCGGGCCCGCCGCCCCCGCCACTGCCTCCTCCTCTGCCGGGGCAGCGGGACCGCGCCGCGCCGCCGCGGCTGCGATACGAGATGCGGCCCGATGGCGGCAACATCCTTGCGGCTGCTGGGGCCTTGCTCGGCGTGAGCACGCCGACCGCCGGCGCGCTGCAGTCGCTCTGGCGTGAGCTGGAGCCCGACCGGCCGCTGTGCTTGCGCAGAGAGGTCGCGCAGGACGCACCGGCTGCTGGGCACGTCGAGGACACGTCCGTGACGCGTCGGTGGCACCGGCCGCAGGTGGGGCAGGACGACCGGCTGCTGCTGCTCGAGGGAGGCAGCCCCCTGTAGCTGCGGCTCGGCCTCTCCTCACCGAGTGGTTCTACTCACAGTCCACGGCGAGGACCAGGCGACCTCAAGCTCACCCTCGTCCTCTCCTCGGGCCGCAACCACGCTTACGCCATCCACCACGCCGCGCGCCCCGTGTGGCTGCGCACCGCCGCCGAGGAGGCGTGGAGGCGGTGGGAGCCAGCGCCGCGCGGAGAGCGGCTGCCTCCCGCCGCCCTCCTCGCCGCGGCTCTGCGCACTGCCCTCCTCTCGCCGCTCGCGGAGGCGTCGGCCGACTCGCTCGACCGGCTCGCGCCGCCGCGCAGCCGCGAGGCGCGTGCGGTTCAGAACCGGCGCGCCGAGCTCCGCGCCTCGTCTCCTCCCGCGGCTGCCGCCTCCCAGCCGCGGCTCGGCCACACCGTAGGCTGCTGCTCCTCTGCTCCGACCCGCGCAGCCCGCACGCGCTCGCCGCCTCCGTCTGCCGCCTCCTTTCTCCGCCAATGGACGACGAGGCCGACGCGACCCTCGCCGCCCGCGTCGTGCGGCAGCCACTTGCGTGCGGCGGCGCGTCGATGAGCGATGGCGACGCCCTCGCCCTCGCCCGCGCTCTCCGCCCGATGGCGCAGCGCGGCGGCCGACACGCGGCCGAGTTGCATGCGGCCGTCAGTGCCGTGCCGTCGCTCGCCGCTTGCCTGGCTCCGTCGCTGCCGCAGGCGACCGCGTGGAGCGTCTGGTTTGGAGCGCTCCGCGCGAGCGACCCAGCTGTTGCGTTGCGGCTCGGGTTGCGTGGGCTGCTATTGAGATGTGAGCAGACGTGATGCAGCACGACGCACTCGCTCAGCGAAGTGGGAGACACAATTTTCTAGGATGTAATGTGTCCCGAGATAGGTCACTCCTTTTCGCTATCTTGCTTCTTGTGAGTTGTTTCCCTTTTGGAGAGGGCAGAGGGGGGCCCCCCTTGGAGTCCATGCATTGGAGGGAGAAGGAAATGGGGAAGATATACTGGGCTGGGTTTTTAGGCATTGTGGGGTTGGCACTCCCATCGACCCTCATGACCTCCTGCGGTCTCTGAGATGGACACCAGTGGGTGTGGGACCACAGCCAGGATACACTCGAAGGCTGGGTAAGCAGTAGAGGTCGATACTCGACGCGTCCCACATGATCTGTGTCGCTGTCGGCACGCTGTCGACAGGACGTCGAGCGACACCGGTGGCAGTGCCACCCAGGAGTGGTCGGGCGGTCTCCCGTCATGAGAGAGCCACCATGTGATCCGTATGATGATTCCTGACAACCGCCTCAGTCAACTTTTGTCACAGTTCCCGCTCTGAGAGGAGCTGAGGGTCAGCTCGACAGCTGGAGCTGTGTCGCCGGCGTGCGGCGGCCTGCCTCCGGAGGTGCCTCTGAGGTGGACATTTTTTGGTCACCGTGAGAGAACGCGTTCGAATTTTCACTCCGGAACTTCAACTCCGCACGCGCACCGGCCAGGGCTACAATAGTGCCAGTGAGGCGGAGGCGCGAGTCGGAAGGCCGCGACCGTGATTTGGTCCCTTCGTTTTCCTACAATCGCTGTGAACCCAGCCACGTATGAAAATCGGGAAAATAGACACATAACAAATATTCGCGCACACCCTCTCCCGCTCCCGAGCGAGTTGCAAGAGGCGTGACAGAGAAAGGCGCGGAACCGAGGGGGCACCAATATCAGACAAGACACGCTCAAAGGGCTTGGCAGTTGGCACGCTGCAAGTGTACGTCAATGGACCACACAAGAGATCGAGTAAGCTTGAGACAAGGAGCTGACTATGCTCTCTTCGTCTGGGGCGTCTCGGCGCCGCGAGGGATTGCGGATGGCGACATTTGGGGTCGCGACCATTTCAGGTCGGTGTGAGGGACAGGGAGAGTTCAGCTCCCGGCGCCGTCTCCACCACTTGAGGGGAAGCCAAAGCTAGTCCGTCTTGGGCGACTTGTCGTCGGCCGTCAGGACGCAATCGCCAAAACTGCGTCCGTTCCGCTGCCGAACGACGTTGCGCGCGAGGCCGGCCGCCTCGAGCGCGCCGACGACCATCGCGCCGGGCAAGTCTCCCCACCGGCCCGGCCGGACGGCGAGGTTGGGGTGCGTGTGGTGGTGGTCGTGGTCGTCCTCGCCCACCGACGGCGAGATGAGGGACGAGATGCCTGCGGAAAGGGCAGGGCGGGTCGTGGGTGCGCGCGCGTAGACACGCCAGGCGCGGGCCGGGCGGGCGGAGCCACCGTCGAGGAAGACGTAGAGCGGCCACTCTCCGATTGTGTTCGGCGAATCCACCGCGTCGCACGCCTGAGAAGGTGAGGGGGGGGGTTAGAGGGGGCCGAGCGCACGCGCCGGCTGGCGGGGCAGGGTGTGGGCGGGGCGGGGAGGGCGCCTTGTTGGTGACGGAGGAGCGGCGGACACCCCCGCTGAAGTGGTTCTTCCCGGTCGCCGCCTTGTCCTCGGCGCCGCCTGGTTTGCGCGAGGGGCGGCAGGGGAGTGTGGCCCGGGTGCAGGGAGGGGTGCGGGTGGGGGGTCCCGCACCGATGGGGTGGTTGCGGACATTGAACCAGAGGGTGGCGACCATCCCGACCCACGAGGAGGTGAAGGAGACGAAGAGGCCTGCGGGGCATCGAGGGCAGGGACGGGTGTTGGGGGGGGGTTGAAAACGCCTGCCCCTGCCCCAGGGGGGGGGGGGGT
>NW_005201732.1:355657-370580 GCF_000372725.1 Emiliania huxleyi CCMP1516 | reverse complement strand
AGGGCGAGAGAAGACAAGGTGATAAGAATCTTTATGCCAGAGCGACAGCACAGAGTCTCGCCATAGTAGCTACGGCGGAGCGCCAAATGGAAGTTTGCAACACGCGGGATGAATGAGAGCGGTAGGGGGATTAAAGCGTCTAAGGATAGTGAGTTAATCATCTCGGATATTGTAAATAGGGGGGGCAGGCTGCGCGCGCCCGGCGTGTCGATGTGGTGAGGCACGTACTGCTCGTCGACGGCCTGCACCGACCTCACGTCGTCGAAGGTGGCGCCGGAGAGGAAGAAGGTGAAGGCGTTGATCACGCCCATGAGCGCCGGCGAGTGCGGGTCGCGCGCCGTCGTGTCGCAGTACTTGTGGTGCGAGCGGTGGCGCGACCCCCACCAGAGCGGGCCGCCTGCGGGCGCGGCGTGGACGCGTCGGTGGATGCGGCGTGAGCGTGCCGGGGCGCGCCGGGGCGGGCGGAGAGGGCGCGGAGCGTGCGGGCCAGGCAGCTCGGGTGGTGGCCAGAGGTGCACGTCAGGGCGGGGCAGGGCAGGGCAGGGCAGGGCACCTTGGTACGCAAAGCAGCCGAGGCAGCCGAGCAGCAGCGAGGTGGCTGGGCCGACCTTGAAGGCCGCGTGGGACGCGTACCGGTGAAGGACCACCGACATGCACACGCCGTTCTTGAAGAAGAGGGCGCCCCAGAAGGCGGCGACAGCCAGCAGCGGCTTTGGGACAATCGCGCTGCTGAAGATGCACGAGAGGGAGGTGAACCAGACGGGCAGCCAGATCATGAGCATCAGGTACTGGATCACGTTGGGGCTGCCGGCGTACGAGTGCACGTCACTGCTGGTGCGACCGAACGCCAGCGCCAGGTCGCCGCGCCCCATCCGGTAGCCCGAAAAGGCGAGGTAGGCGTACAGGAGCGCTGCGCAGCAGATGTACGCGGCGCTGCCGTGCGACATGAGAAAGACGGCCGGGCCGACGCCAGTGAAGGGCATCAGAAGGATGAAGGGCCGCAGACCGACCCAGAACGGCGCCGGCGCCGGGAAGCCCTGCGCAATCTTGGCGGCGGTATCGGGCGGGTGAATCGGACGCGCGCTCGTGGCAAGCTCGTACTCGCGGCGCAGCAGATCCGTGAGGCTCCTCTCCTTGGATGGCGGGTACCGCGGCGCCGGCTCCTCCGACTCGCACCCTAGAAGCGTCTCGGTCGAGGGCGTCTCCACGACGGTCTGGGAAGACATTGTCGAGCCCTTGCGATTCAGTTGGGTTGATTCTGATTCGGTCACGTCACGCCCCTTCCTCGCCGACCGATAGTTCTTTTCCCGCACACCAACAGCCTTCTGATTCGGTCACGTCACGCCCCTTCCTCGCCGACCGATAGTTCTTTTCCCGCACTAGTGGGGGACCTGCGGCGGACCCGCCTCTGTTGTTCGGGCAGTGAGAGACGCAGGATCTGCACGCCAAAGTGGGGCCACTCCGCATTTTCATTTTGGTTTTGGGTTGTCGGAGATCATCCATCAGCACTCATAAGTCAGTCAAAGCAGTCGTGGCACGTGAGCAGAGTCGCTGCATGCAACGGCGCCGCCATGATGGACTACAAGGACTGGGGGTTCAACCGGGAGGCAGGGGGTTCGACCTGGCGACGGAGGACCGTGGGCCATCGCGGGGACTGTATCGCCGGAGGCGAGGCAGGCAGATCCGGATGGTCTTCACGCCGGTGGGAGGCACCGAGGCGTCTGGGACGCTCCTCTCTACCTTAGCTCCTGAGGGGCGCGTGGTTTTAACCACGTAGTATGACTATAGCCCACCACAGACACCCTCCCTGCTCCACACGTGTGCACACACCCTCACCCTCTCCTCTCTCCTCTCTCTCTCTCTCTCCTCTCTCCTCTCCTTGTCTGCTGTCTGCCTGACTCAGGCGCAATCTGCCGATGCGAGATTGTGTGTGGGCTGCTCCTAGGGGGCCCTGTGCGATCCGACGGGTAGGGGGGCTGTGCCCGGGCGGTGTCCGGTGTGGAGTCCCCTTCTGATCCCGCCTGAGATGTTGGGTGCGAGGTCGTGGAAGCTTTGATCCCAAGGGGGGGAGCTGATCCCACTCGTAACCAACTCTCAGGGGCAGTAGGTGGGCGAGCTTCAGGCGCGCCCATCTCGATCGACAAGGCGTCGCTACGCGCGGTCTTCCGCGGGGGGAGCTTCGTCGACGGGTGCGGGAGCGCGGCGCAGCCAGTGCCGTGGCGATGCCTCCGGCTGTTTGCGGGGGGCGGCTTGCTGCTCGCTGCGATGGAGAAAAACTCGTCTCGCCACACGCCAAGGGCTTATGCTCTGGCGAGACGTGAGGCGCATGCGCCCAGGATGGGAGGGGGCATGCGTAACGACACTGCTAGAGATGCCTTTCGGGGCCCAGAGATAAAACTTCTGATGCCATGCGTGACCTAGTAGTGTCCCCAGCTATGGGCGTGTCCACGTTGGAGCCAGGTGTGGTGTGGGCGCGAGAATAGCTCCGCCGTTCATGGAGGCAAAACCGATGCGAGTCGACTGGTGTGTGTCGTCGTGGTTTCGTATCAAGAATACTCACTCACACCAGCCAACACGCAACAGAACCGATGTCGCTCTCTCTCTCTCTCTCTCTCTCTCTCTCTCTCTCTCTCTCTCTCTCTCTCTCTCTCTCTCTCTCTCTCTCTCTCTCTCTCTCTCTCTCTCTCCTCTCTCTTTCCCAGTCTCTCTCAGGTGCGTCTCTCTCTCTCTCTCTCTCTCTCTCTCTCTCTCTCTCTCTCTCTCTCTCTCTCTCTCTCTCTCTCTCTCTCTCTCTCTCTCTCTCTCTCCTCAAGCAAGACCTCAACGGCGAGGACACGCTCAGGCCGCACCTTTCTTTAGCGAAGCCCACAGAGGGGAGACTCCTACCACCGCCCCTGCCAGCCACCCCACGGCGAGCGCCTCGGCCGCCTCTTTCCGCATTCAGTGTGGGTGTGCCCGTGCGTGGTAGTGAGAGAGAGCTGAGTGAGAGGCTGCCAGTGAGAAGCTGGAGGAAGGTCGCTGGTGTAGGAGTCCACCGTGCTGCAGCCTGTCGCTGTCCCTTTTGTCAGGAGCAGGAGAACTACGTACCGGTAGGAGAGCGCACGCAACCAGCCAGTAGGAGGCCTGAGGGAGGGTGTAGAGGATGTAGAGTGTAGAGCGCTGTAGAGCTGTAGAGATGTAGAGCGCTGTAGAGCTGTAGAGCTCTACATCCGCCGCGGGACGAAGCGCCTCCGTTGTAGAGCGATGTAGAGGCGCTCTACAACGTGAAATCTCTACAACAAACTCTACATCATAAGCGGCGAACGAGGCACGGTCGCTCTCGGCGGCGCAGGGTACGTGCTGAGCTGGCCGGCGCTATTGCGCATGCGGCCGAGGATCGACGGCTGCGAGGCCGAGTACACCGGCTGGGCAGGCGACATGCGCGTGGGCAAGTGCCTCAGCTTGACACTCAACACGCAGATCCCGGTGCGAGACTACCGCGGGCTGCACACGGAGCCGCCAGAGTACTTTGTGTGGGCTGGCGCCTCGCTGCTACGCGAGAGGCGCGGGCTGTGGTTCCACACCTCGGCGCAGGAGCACGCGCCCCTCTCCTTCCACCACCTCTCCGGCGAGCGGATGCGGAGCCTCGCACACAGCCTCGTCGTCGCGTCACGCGGCGCCCGCGGCCGGGTGTGGGAGCACGACTTCTCGGAGCTTGGCTTCCGCGAGCACCGCTTCGCCGTCGGGGTCGGGAGCGAGGCCGCGGCGGGCGCGCGGGAGCTCGCAGAGGGCGGCGTTGAGGCAACCCCAGCCGGCATGCGCCTCCTCTTTGGCTTTGCGATTGAGGAGGCGCGTCCAGGTGCCCCGCCGGCATCTCACGGCGACCGGCGGAGCGGCTGGCGCACGCTCTACGACCGCGTCATCTCATTCGAGAGAGTCGGCTCGGATCGCTTCGAGATGCGGCTCGGCGTCGCAACCTCGGCCGACACGCGCCCGTCGGCGCGTGTCAAGCCAACCTTCCCCTTCCCGCGCGACACCTGCCCGCACCACCCTCGTGGCGATGTGCGGCTCAAGCACACCGTCGTGCGCATCTGCTGTGCTGGCGGCTGCGTCGCCGCGGCCGCCGCCCCACCACCACCACCACCAGTGCCCGTCGCCTCGACGGCACCGCCCGAGCACGGCCGCGTGACAGCCGCTTGGCTCGAGCCGGACGGCTGCTCGCTCGCCCTCGACCTTGCCCTTCCCACCTGCCCGCCCGCACGGCGGCGCTTCTTCCGCAGCCTCTCGGTCGGCACCGGCTGTGGCAGCGACGACGTCGCCAGGCACGGTGCGGCACGGCGCGCCTGGCGATGGCGCGGCGGCGAGCCGCTGGCCGGCGGCGCGAGCGGGGACGTTTGGTTTGTGGTGGCGTCGGAGCTGCCCGTTTGGGTCGGACGGCCTGAGGTCCGCATCGACCCGCCGGACGGCCTGCGAGTCGAGGTGGGTGGCTCGCTGGTTGGTCCCGCGAACCACAGCCTGGTCGGACCGGCCGCACCCGCCAGCCTGCTCGTACGCGCGCATTGCCGTTCCGAAGCACGCGAGGACGTGGTGGTGCGCGTGCGGCTGGCCGTCGAGCGGGGGGAGTATGAGGCGCTGCGATTCAGCCTGCTTCGCAGGTGCGAGCTGCGAGGTGCTCGCTCTCGCTCGCGTGCGACAGAGTCGGAACCGAATTTTAGCTAGAGTGTAGAGGTGTGAACATAAACCGCGCGCACCACACCGCCAACTCGCTACTTTCGATGGCTCTCATAATACACAACAGTGACCACACGACAACAAACATGTACATGTGTCTGGGAATCGCGCGGCGTCCGGCGACACCGCACACGATGAAGCAGCAAATCCACCTTTGTCTTCCTCCTCATCCTCGCTTATGTCTCTCTGATCTTCCTTGGCCGAGCTGAGCCGTAGAGAAAGCGGCCCGTCCCCGTCCCGCCGCCCGAGGGCACCGTCACCCGAAACCGCGCTCGAGAACCCTATCTCCGCCGGCCCCCTCGCCCAAGCCTAGCAGCGCCGCCCTCTCCCGTCCCTCTCCCGTCAGAGGTTGGTCTGTCCGTCCTCGAGGACGCCCTCGTCGATGGTGCCGTCGTTGCGGATGCCCTTGGCGGTTGGGCCGAGCACGAACCGCTCCTCGTACGGCGGGTTCCACCTGCGCACACCCGCTCGCCGGCTCAGAGAGGGCGGCGGCGAGGGCGGTGACGAGGGCGGCGGCGGCGAGGGCGGTGACGAGGGCGGCGGCGGCGAGGGCGGCGGCGACGGGGGCGCCCCTCCTTCGCACTCTCCTACCAGGGCTAGGTCGCGCACCCGTCGTACGTGATTCGGATGACGGTGTGGAGCGGGATCTCGACCTTCGGCGCCTGGTGGCGCGGCTTGCCCATCAGGTACGAGTAGAGCAGCCGCAGCACGGCCTGGTGCGAGACGAGCAGCAGCGGCTCGTGGTACGACTCGAGCTCGTGCACGAGCGGGTCGAGCCGCGCGAGGATGTCGAAGTACGACTCGCCGCGCGGGTAGCGGTACCCGATCTTGTCCATCGAGCGGAGTGTCGCCTCGCTCGGCGCAATCTTCTTGATCTCCTCGTACGTCATCCCCTCGTACTCGCCCGCGAAGATCTCGTCGAGGTTGCGGTACACGCGCGGCGACCTATACGGCGCGACCGCGGCGCCGGCTGCGGCCTTGCCGCGCCCCTCCCCAGCGCGGCTCGGGACACAGGACGCGCGACATTTGCTCCCACACCGGCTCATTCAGCACCCCCTCGTCGCCCTGCAGGTAGCGCGGCGGCAGCTGGCGCGAGCGTTGCCGAGAGCGGAAGCGGTGGGACGGCGTGCCGCCCGAGGGCGTTGCGGCGTCCGTCTCGTGCGAGCCGCGGCGGGGCGGCGAGCTGAGGCCTACACGGGAGGCTGCTAGAGGCGTCGCCGCCGCTTCCAGCGGGGCGCTGCGTTTGGCGGGCGGCGAGGGGAGGCCGTCCGGGCTGTCGAAGGAGGAGGCGGGCACGATCGGGTGCGGGATGTGGGTGGCGGTGAGAATGGTGCGCTGGAGGGAGGAGGTCCTGCGGTGGAGGGGGGAGGGCGGCGCGGCGCAGGAGCGGATGCGCGCCAGAGGCGGCATTTTGTCAGCACGCCGTGCTGGTAGAAGATGTGGCGCGGCACCCACTGCGCGAGCCTACAGAGGCGGCGTCCGGGAGAGAGAGAGAGAGAGCTGCGGCGCGAGTCGCGTGCCACCGAGAGAGCTGCAGCGGCTGCGCGGGCCTGCGCGCGTACTCTTGGCCCGCGGGGGAGAGGGGCGGGTTGCCGCCGAGCTTCCCGAGGACGTTGTACTCAGACTGGCCGTGGCGGGAGAGGTAGATGACGTGCGGCGTCGGGTGGATCACCGAGAGGAACTGGGCGATTCGCATCCGCAGGTAGCCGTGCATCCGGTTCGTCACAACCTTGTCTCCGTAGTTGATGAGCTTGATGTACGAGAGGTCGTCCTCGGAGCCGTCCTCCTGCATCGACACGAAGATGCGCTCATTATTGATTTTTAATATTACTAATACTGATTAACTATCCTCCTGCATCGACACGTAGATGCGCTGGAAGCGGCGCGCGCGGTCCTCAAACTCACGCAGGCACTCGTCCGGCAGCTCGTCCTCGTACATCGCCGGACCCGCCGACTCGCGCGATGCGGTGGGGCCGTTCTTCGCCCGCTCGCGCGCCCGCAGGTTGGCCTCGAGGATGTCTGCGCGGTCGACAATCACCTCGATGAAGATGAGCTTGGCGCCGAGGGCGCGGTCCTTTGCGAGCGTCTCGGACGCCCACCTCCGCCGCTCCTTGGACGTGCCCGACCACTTCTCCTGCAGGGCAGAGCCACGCGGCGGGTCAGCAGGCTCACCGTGCTGCTGTGTCCGTGGCGGCGGCTCCGGCGCTGCTCCTTGAAGCACGCAAAGGTGTCGTTGGCGAAGAGGATCGCAACCTTGCCCGAGTCGACGTTCTTCCGCCGGCGGTCGCTCGGGTGGACGAGCAGCTCCTCCTCGCCGTGCGTGGCCAGGCTCTCCGCCAGCTGCACCTCGGCCGACCCCTCCCGCACCACCACCGGCCGCACCTCTGGCGACGGAGGGCTCGAGCTGCTCGCAGGGGCGGACCTCCCGCTGCCCGCCCGAGGCACCGTCATGTTGCGGTCCGCGGCGGACGACGTCGCGTTCATGAAGGCCTTTATCTCCTCGAACATGAACATGGCGTTGTGGTCCGAGCCGGGCGGCCCGCCGGCTCGGTCCATCACCTCGTTTACGTCGAAGAGCTTCACCTCTGCGCCGTGGAAGAAGGAGAGGTACTTGGAGAGACGCTGGGCGATGAAGGGCTTGCCTCGCTCGGGAAGCCCGATGAGGCAGAGGACGTGGCGCACGCCGAGCAGGCCGGCGACCGCCGCTATCGGCGGCGGCACCGCCGTCGGCAGCGGGTTGTCGCTCGTCGCCTTGAGCAGGTGGCTCTGCGACTGCACGTAGGCGTGCTGCGCCCCGGGACTGGTGGAGCGCGCGTCGCCGGCGGCGGGTCCGACGTCCAGCGGCAGCGCAGGAGGGTCGGGCATCGTGAGCTTCTTGGCGCGCGGCGACCCAAGGTTAGGAGAAGAATTCTTAAGATAAATCTCTCTCACAGCACACTGGCACGACAAGGGCGCAGACTGGCGCGGACTGGCACACACACAGGCTCACCAAAGAAAAAGCACGACCTCGACTTAAGTTAACCCTGTCCTCCTCCCCTATCCCTCGTTTGGGTGGTCTTTTTTCTTTCTTTTAACTTAAGTTAAGGTTGCTCCCGGCCCAGTGGGGATTTTGGCCTACTCAGTGAGAGAGAGAGATTTTAGAAAACCAACAAGAAATCACGACTGTCACAGTGATTTGGGCTCGGCAGCTTGTCAGCCCTCAGCCGAAGCTGGGCAGCTGTCTTCTTTCTTCTCAGTGATCGTCTAGAAATCCTAAATGGCTGTATCTCTCTCTCGTTTTGTTTTGTTATCTTTTGTGCCTAACTTGTAGAGCACCTTGAAAAACTACCGGGTAGAAACAAAATTGTCAGCAGTCCACCTCCGGGAATGTACGTAAGAGCCACATACATTGACAG
This sequence comes from Emiliania huxleyi CCMP1516, assembly GCF_000372725.1. Classification (NCBI taxonomy): domain Eukaryota; phylum Haptophyta; order Isochrysidales; family Noelaerhabdaceae; genus Emiliania; species Emiliania huxleyi. The sequence continues at coordinate 362,475 of NW_005201732.1, read as the reverse complement.
CACCGCGTACCCTCCCCACTCCCGCCTCTCATTTGAGAGAGAGATTTTTAGCAATACCAAACTTTGTTGCTCATTTGTTATTTATTTAGTTTGTTTTGTTCTCATTTGTGTCACACCACGCGGAACGCAATCTCCATCGCTTCGGTGAGGAGGGGGTGAACCGCGCCATCCTCGATCGCCGTGCAAAGCTCGCTTCCGAGCACCGAGCTCTCACGCCGCGCGTAGGGCCCTTAGGGGCCTAGAGAAAGAACACAACCCCCTCTCCCTTTTTCTTTCTCCCTTTTGTCCCAGTAAGCTAAAAGTACGTACATTGAAAATATGTCTTGGAGAGAGATTTTCGATGTATGTAGCTCTTACGAACATACCCGTGAACTGCTGACAGGGTTTGTTTGCGATGAGGAGATTTTTAGCAATACCACTCGATGAGGTGGGGATCCGTGAGCAGATTCCCAGATTCTCCAGATTCCCCTCGAAAACCGCCCATTTTAATTCAAAGAAAGAAAGAAAGAAAACAGACAACCCAAGGGAGGGATGGGAGGACGGCACGCATTTTAATTCATTGCGGCCGCGGGTTTGCTCGGATTTACTTTTCCCTCGAAGACATACTAGTTTTTTGGCGTTCTGGTGCCTACAAAAAATATGATCGAGCTGACCACAGGGTTTGCGGCGATCGTCCTACCAGCAAAGCGAGATGGAGAGAAAAAGGTTGGTACTAGGGTATCGCATCGCTCCTTGATGCTCCCTTCGGCGCAGCACACAGTTGAGACCAAGGTCCTGCGCATCCTGGCCGCCGTCCCCTCTCCATCCTAGTTGCCGTCCCCTCTCCGTTTGAATGGCCTGGCCGCAGGACTCGCCGGCGGACCCCCTATGCCTGCTGGAGGACACCGACGAGTACGCTCCCTCGCCCGTCGCCGGCTTCCTCAAGGTGCTCGGCAACGGCGCTTCCGGGACGGTGTGGCTTCTCGGCACCGTCGGCGGCACCGTCGGTGGTGATGCTGCTGCTGCTGCTGCGTGTGCGAGGACCGCTGGGAGTGCTGGCGGGGAGGCGTGCTGCGGCGGCTGCATCGTGTGCGGCTCGGGCGAGCTCGGTAACAGGTGCCGCGGCGACCGCTGCTGCGCTGACGAGCGCTCTGCGAGCCGTGCTCCCGGGAGCAGCGCCCTCGCGCTCGGCGGCGGCAGCTGGACGCACGGTGGCCGCTTCGCACTCAAGGTCTCTTCGCGCGACGAGGGCGGCGAGGCCACCTGCAGCGACCCGCGGACGGAGGCGGAGCTCATCACCCGCTCGCGGCACGACTTCATCGTCCGCTCGTTTGGGTCGCACTTCGACGTGCGGAACGGCAAGACGTACCTGATGACGGAGGCGTGCATGGGCGGCGACCTCGGCTCGCTCCTCGCCCGCCTGCGCCGCGCGCAGGAGGGGTGTCCTCCGCCCGGAGGCTGCCGGCGGCGCGGCAGGCTGCCGGACGAGGTTGCGCGGACCTATGCTGTCTGCGTCGTGTCTGCGATCGGCTACCTGCACGAGCAGGGGGTGATGTACCGCGACCTCAAGCCGGACAACCTCGTGGTCGACGGGCGCGGCCTGCTCAAGCTCGTCGACTTTGGGCTCGCCAAGCGGTGGCGCGGCGAGGGAGGGCGGGGAGAGGGGGGCGGGGAGGGAGCGGAGGCGAGCCGCGCGCGCTCGGCGTGGGATGGCCCTCGAGCGCCCTCCCGGAGCCCTGTCGGCACCCCCTCCTCTAGGCGGCTTCGTCTCGCACGCTCTGCGGCACGCCCGAGTACCTGGCGCCAGAGATGGTTGCGATGCAGGGGCACGGGCCGCCAGTCGACTGGTGGGCTGTGGGCGTGCTTGTGTACGAGATGACGCACGGACACACGCCCTTCTCCGACCGCGGCGCCGTCGACGACGTGCTGCAGCTCTACCGCAACATCGGGAACCCCGCGTTCCGCGTCTGCTACGACGCGTCTCTCCCGCCGCCGCTCCTTTCTTTCGCCAAGCGGCTGCTGCGGCGCAACCCGGCGACCCGCCTCGGCTCGCCAGCGGACGGGGCGGCCGCCGGCTCGCAGGCCGTCCGCGCGCACGAGTGGCTGCGAGACGTGGCGTGGGAGGCGCCAGGGGCGTGGCGCCGCCTCGACCCGCTCTCGCTGCAGCCGACGACGCCTGGCGCGGCCGGAGAGGTGGGCGGCTGCAGCGAGGAGCAAGCCGAGCAGCAAGCCGAGGAGCAGGCTGAGGAGCTGAGCGGGAGGGGCACCGAGCGGGCGGTGCCGGTGCCGGTCCCGCAGCAGCAGCAGCCGCCGCCGGCGGTGGGGGGCGAAGAGGGGAGCGGCGAGGAGGGCAGCCCGCTCCGCCGCGCGCCAGGGCTGGCGCCGTCGCCAAAGCCGCGCAGCCCGCGCCGCAGATCCCACGACTTGAGCCGGGGCCGGCACAGCGCCGCGCCTGCGCAGCGGCGGAGGCAGAGCCACGATCTCGCCACGAGGTCTCCCTACTCGCTGATGACGCGGATGCTGCTGCTGCAGCAGGGGGGGTCGGCGCAGTGGGTCCGCAAGGCGTCGAGCCTCGCCGAGGGTGGCGAGAGCGAGTGGGGAGACAGCTTGGGCGGCACCGCCGCCGCCGCCGCCGCCGCCGTGCGCTCTCCCCTCCCGCTAGATTGCGAACGGCTGGTTGCCTTCACGGCCGGCTGGGCGAGCGACGGGCTGCTGGCGCAGGAGCAGCCCGTGCCTCTCGCCACGCCGACGTCGTGAGGAGAGGTGCGTTCGCGCGAGGTGGACTGTGTGGTTGTGCTTATATGGTGTGCCGCGGCGGGCGGTCAGAGTGTGTCGGTCTCGCGGACACCGGCTTGTGTGCATGGCCGAGGGGGCGTGTGCGCTGTCGGCTGTCGCGTGCGCATGGGTGAGGGTCGCGTTTTAGATTTTAGCATACCTCATGCGATTTTTTCAACACGTATCCCCTCGTCTCGCACACAGACCTCAGACGCTATCCAGGAGTATCCTCTGTAACGTGTGTGAGTCCATGCAGAGCACAGAGGCACTTTGACGCGAGGGTGAGCGTGTTGCGTGTATGTCTGTGGTGTGCGTGTGGCACGACGTTCCGGTCACCTCTATACCGCGCACGCCAAGCGATGCCGCTCCCCCATGCGAGGCCCTCGGAACATCGTGACGCCTGCCTGGCAGCGGGGCGATTCGCCCTCACGCCCTCCTGATGACCTGGTCGTCGTCGAGCGGGACGAAGATGAGGTCTCCTCCGTCGAGCTCCACCTGGTAGGGCGACACGCCCCCTGCGCGCCCCTCCTCGGGCGTGTTCCTGTAGAGCTGCGCGACGACCCGCCCCTTTGCCCACTCGTCCGGGGCGACCTTGCACTGGACGTGGGCCCCGACCTCGAAGCGGAGCGCCGCGCGCCTCTGCGCGTCGAGCTGCGGGGTGGCGAGGCAGGCGCTGAAGCCGGCGCGCAGCTCCTCGTGCTGCAACTTCTTGCCGATGAAGACGAGCCTCGACTCGCGCGGCTCGCCCTCGGCCCACTCGCCGCCGAGCGCGCTGTTGAAGATCATGTGCACGCCCTGGAAGACGCACTTCTTCGGGCTGCCTACGAACAGACGCCTCACAGCAGCCTCAGCGAGGGAGGGGCGGTGTGAGGTCGAGGCGGCTCCGTGGCGCCCGCCCGCGATGGCGAGGATGCCCTTTGTGCGGAAGATGTCGGCGCCCCGGTCGCGCAACAGGTCTCCGATCCATCCCTCGAGCAGCTCGGCGTCGACCTCGCCCGGCTGGACGATGGCGAGCGAGCTGACCGACGCGTCGTGCTCGTGCTCCGCGTCCGTGTCGAGGAAGCCGTCGTCCATCTCGAGCGTGCGCTGCAGGTCGAAGGCGCGCAGCTCGAGCACGTCGCCGACGGCCACCTGCGACTGCTGGCAGCGCTGGATGGGCGCAAACGAGTTGATGGCGCGCAGCCGCCCCTCCACCCTCGCGAGCTCCGCCTAAAGGACAGTGTCCCGGCAGGGTCAGGGAATGTTCCAGGCAGCCGCCGCCTCGGCTCGAGCCGCCTCGTCGACCAAGTCCACCTTGTTGAGCAGCAGCCGGTAATTAATTAATTAGATCTCAGCTATGTAATTAATTGCCCTCGTCGACCAGGTCCACCTTGTTGAGCAGCAGCCGGTCCGCGAAGGCGACCTGTGAGAAGGGATGCGGCGTGAGGCGCGAGGCGTGAACAGGTCCGACTTGTGGAGCAGGGCCCGGTCGGCGAGGGCAGCACCTGCTCCACCGCCTCGTTCTCGGCGCCCTCGGCCTTCTCCTCGTCGAGGTGCTGCTCGATGTGCTTGGCGTCGACGAGGGTCACGATCCCGTCGAGCCGAAAGCACTCCTGCACCGACTCGTCGACAAAGAAGGTCTGGGCGACCGGCGCAGGGTCCGCCATCCCCTGCAGTGGCAGTCACCGAGGGGTCGTAATGCTGGCACAGGACGTGGCGGCTGCAAGACAGGCACACCGTCGTCTCGATCACGACGGCGTCGATGTTGAGCTTGCCGGAGCTCACCCTCTCCGAGATCCGCTTGAGCACGACAATGAGGTCCTGCCGGACGGTGCAGCAGATGCAGCCGTTCATCATCTCGATGATCTCAGGCTCAGCCTCCTCGCGGGCGTTCTTCCCAAGCAGCGCGTCGTCGATACCAACCTTGGGTGAGAGGGAGGCAAGCGCGGTGACCACGTGCGGGCTCGGCGCCCGCTGGCATCAGCGACCAGGCGTGTGCGCGCCTCTCCAAACTCGTTCTCGATTACAGCGAGCCGCTTGCCGTGCTGTTTCGTGAGGAGGTGGTTGAGCAGGGTCGTCTTACCACTGCCGAGGAAACCGGTAAGCACAGTCACCGGGATGCGCTGGTCTTTGACTCGTGCATTCGCCACGAGGCCGGAGAGGAGCGGAACGAGGAGGAGAAATGCGCACATACAACCGCGCAAGTGGTGTGTTCTCGAGGTTCTCGAGGTGGATATCCTTCGCCGCGCTGCTTCGCCGCCTTGAGTAGCGGTGATGAGGGGAAAGAAATCATAAGCCGCTCTGATTTATTTAGATCCCCTGTGCCCGTGCCCAGCCCTCTCCGCGCCGCGATGCGCCCTCCCCCCTCGCTTTTGCAAAATCCTGCAAAGGTGGGGACGTGTCTGTCCTCGACCCAGCCCTAGCTTGGGATGTCCGGTTTATTTATTTATTTCTGATTTATTTATTCCCGCCAACTGAAGTCAATTCTTGACTAGGGGCCTCCGGGGAGGAGCGGCCTTCGTCTCTCGAGGTCTCTACGCAAGGCCAATCAAAGGACAAAGCGGCGCTTTTTTTGTTCACGTACGGAGAGCGATGGGTATTTCTCTATCCGCGTATTTCTATTTGCCCTCAACAGATGAAGTGGCTATTGCCGTTGAGGAGGACACTGCCAGTTAAATATGGGTCACGCTCGCTCTCTCTTGCAGCAGCAGCACTCCCCCGGTTCCGGTGCCGCGCGCGGGTCTCTCTCTCATCTCTCTCTGCCATACTGCACTCCTTACTCCTGCGGCACAACGGCTCGCCTGTCGCTGCTCGATCGGACGCCTCCCGCCAGTGTGAGTGGCTCCAAACGGAGCCCTATCCCATCGCCGCCGCTACGCACCGGTCTGCGGCGGCGGCGGCGGCGGCCGCACAGCACGAATCAAGGATGCCGTCGGCGGAGGGGCGCGCCTCTGGCTGCGGGCTCATCATGCTCCGCAGCAGGCGCCCCATCTCGGCGCCGCAGTCGGCCGGCGGCGGCACCGACCCCGACCGCAGCTCGTCCCAGCGCGGCCCCGAGCCAGGCAGGCTCTCTGCTGTCCGCACCTCGTACAGCACCATGCCGAAGGAGAAGATGTCCGCGGCGGTGGAGGGCTTCGACTCGAGCAGGTCGCGCGAGAGGTACTTTGCGTCCCCCTCCTGCTCGTTCCACGCCTTGAGCGCCGCCGCCTGGCCGAGGTCCCCGATCTTGAAGACGCCGTCCGACGACAGCAGGATGTTGTCCGGCTTGATGTCGCAGTGGATCACGCCGTGCGCGTGGATGTGCGAGAGGCCGCGCGCGACGTGGCGCACGAGCTCCCACACCCGCGCCTCGCCAGCCACGCACGCGAGCGCGCCGCCCTCGCGCAGCAGCAGCTGGCCGAGCGTCCCTCCGGGGCAGAGCTCCATCTGCACGTAGAAGAAGGACGCGTCCTGCCACGCGCGGTGGTACTCGACCACGTTGGCGTGCGCGGGCATCGAGTTTGCGAGCTGCACCTCGCGCAGGTACTCTGCCCGCTCGCCGCGCGACCGGAACTCGCGCTTGGACCGCTTGATGGCGTAGTACTCTGCGGGCCGCATCTTGTGCTGGACGGCGTACACGTCCGAGAAGGAGCCGGAGCCGAGCGGCCGGAGCCAGACGAAGTGGTCGTCGAACTTGAAGCCGTCGAGCGCCTCGGCGGGCACGGAGAAGGAGGCGGAGCGCTTGGTGCTGGATACGAAGAGGACCTGGCGGCGAGGGGAGGGGTGGGTCGGGATGGCGAGCCTCCCTAGGTGGGCGAGTGTGACATGGTTATATTCCTCTTTTTTCTTCTCTTAACCGCCCTTTCTTTTTACTATTCATTTTCTTCTCCCTTTTGTTCTCCCTCTTCCCTCTCTTCTTTTTCTTTCCTACTCCCTGTTTTCTCTTTATGTACCCTTCTTCTTCTTTTTTCCCTTCTTGCCTTTATCTGTTTCACTTGTCTCACTATTGTCTCCACCGGTTCGCTCTTCTTTCCTTCCCTTTTTTCCCCCTCCCCTTTCTCTTTTTTCTTTCCTCTCATTCATCTTCGTTATCCTCTTTTCTCTCG
>NW_005201732.1:341561-355557 GCF_000372725.1 Emiliania huxleyi CCMP1516 | reverse complement strand
CGAAGTTCATGGTCCTAACCCGAAAGGGGCAGGGCAATACCAATTCTGGAGGTGGGAGGGGGCGTGATCCAAACCAACCATTTGCCCGGGGCCGGGGGAGGAGCGCCTTTGTGTCGCGGATCGAGTTCATCCTCGAGAGGCTGACTGGCGCAGCCTCTCGGATTCCGATGCCGCGACCGAGGGCGCCGCGCGGCGAGGGCGGCATCATCCGCTGCCGCGACGGCGGCGACGGCACCAGCGGCGAGCCGGGCGTCGCCCTCGAGCCTGGCGTCGCTGCAAAGCGCGGAGCTGCGCGCAGCGGCGGCGAGTCGGACGGCGAGCGCATCGCGGCGTCGAGGGAGGAGGAGGCGGCGGCGGCGGCGAGGGGCGGCGCGGGCGCGCGGCGCTGCCGTTTTCGCCGCTCCTCTTGCGCCTCCGCCGCCGCCGAGGTGCGGCCGTGCTTGGCCGAGACACAGGTCGGGCTCGCCATGTTCATCGGAGAGAGAGAGAGCTGGTTGACGTTGTGCGGGTCCGCCTCGCTCATGTCGAGCGCGCGCCGCGGGTCGGGCATCTCGTCGGGCATCTCGTCGTCCGACCCCACCAGCGCGGCGCCCACCAGCGGCGGCGCCGAGTGCCTCTTGTGCACCTTGCTCCCCTCCTTTTGCGGCGCCGACGGCGGCTGCAGCTGGCAGCCGCGCTGGTCGCTCAAGGCCTGCTTGCGCGGCGCGGCGGGAGACTCGAGGTCGCCGGGATGAGCCGCGCCGAGGGCCCCGCGCATCCCCGTCGGCGCCCCCGAGAGGTCCGACGGCGCGGCAGAGGCCGCTGACGAGCTGCCTTGCGAGCCGCTCGACGACGAGGCGCCCTGCTGCAGCGTGGGAGTCTGGAGCTTGTGGCTCGCGACGAGGGGCGATGTCGACATCGCCGCGTCGCCGCACATGAGCTCCTCGTAGCTGCGGGAGCAGTGCACAAGCGGCTCTCTCATTGCCGCTTACCGGTCTCAGATGTGAGCGGGAGAGGAAAAAGAATTCTCCCGCCGCTCTCACAGCACACGTGCCGCCGCCAAGCCCCTGCCACCCCTGTGTCAGTGTGCCTGTGGTAGGAGAGACTGCCAGCGACAAGCTGGAGGCAGGTCGCTAGACTGAGATGAGACCGCCAGTGGATGTGGGAGTCCACCGCGCACCGCGCTGCGAGCCTGTCGTGTCCCTTGTCAGGAGCAGGAGAGCCCCACCTGTCCCCCTGATCGTCCTTCCAAAATCCTGCTCGTGAAGGGACCCTGTCCTCGTCCCATCCCTCGTTTGGCGTGTCTGTTTTCTTTCTTTCTTTCTTTTACTGGCACGACAAGGGCGCGGACTGAAAAAGAAGGCCGCTCACGTGCGTGGATGTGTGGTTGCTGGCTGCACTCCAAGTGCTCCAAGTCTCTATAGGCACCCTGGGAGAAATAGGCTCGTCGCCTAGAGAGCCCTATAGGTGCGCGAGCTGAACACTGTAGAGGTATAGTCACCCTCTTTGTGTGCTAAGGCACAGCCCGGTCAGCGTGTTGGGTTTCTTTTTTCCCTTTGAGTCAAAGACTCCTTCCGTAAAACCTATATCTCCACCCAACCTGCCAAATTTCCGGGCGTTGTGATTATCCTGATGCTAAGAGTTCAACATTCAACAGACTACCGGCTCTCACCGCCGCGCTCATTCCGCCTCCTCCACCCCCTCCTCCTCGCGGCGGCGGCACGCGCGCCGGCTCCTCCTCCTCCTCCACCCGAGCAGGGCGGCCAGCCACACCTCGCGCCCCGCCGCGCCGCCCGCGACGAAGGAGGCGCGGCGCGCCGCCGACCGCCGCGCCGCGCCCGCGTCTCGGCCGGGTGCGGCGCAGCGGGGCGCGGGCAGCTGGTAGGCTGCCGCCGCGGCGACGGCGAGCGAGACGCCGGCGGCGCGGCGGGCGGACGGTGCGATGGTCGGGAAGCCAAAGGCGCCGACGCTGTCAAAGAGGAGGGCGGTGCTCAGCTGTGCGCAGAGGAAGGCGGCGAAGTAGGCGGCGGCGCCGACCCGGGGCACGCCGACCACCATCCCCGCCACCGCCGCCGCGCCGCACAGCCCTCCCGTCCACATCCAGGCCTCGCCTGCTCACGCGATGCGGGCGGTGAAGAGCGCGCCCCTCCACCGCCCACCCGCATCCCCCAAATCGCCCCCCCGCACGGCGATGCCCTGGCCGCGCGCGCCGACCGCCACGGCGGAGACGGCGGCGAGCGCGACGGCGCCGACGGCGAACGAGACGGCCGTCGCGCGGAAGGGCGTGCCGAGGTGCGAGCGGAGCACGTCGTTGACGCACGCCTGCAGCGGGAAGATGGTGCCCGCGCCGGCGGCGCCGAGGCAGAGCAGCAGCAGCGCCCACCACTCGGCGTCGGCGGAGACGCGTCCCGCGGTGAGGCCTGTGCCGCAGGCGAGCAGCGCGAGGGCGGCGAGCTTCCTGCGCGCGGGTCGGAGGCGGTTTGGAGAGGGCTCGAGGGCGGCGAGCGGGGCGAGGGCGGAGGAGCTGCCAGCGCGTCGGCCGCCGCTTGCGAAGCCGGAGGAAGCCGGCCGCGTCGACGAGCAGCGCGGCGACGAGCTGGCCGAGCGTCGCGCACAGTTGGAAGGTTGCAAAGCCGAGCTCGCGCGAGAGCAGGACGGCGCCGACGACGTAGCACGGCCCGAGCAGGCCGCCCGTGAAGGCGTACCAGGGCGCGCCGCGCAGCGCGGCGGCGGCCGCCGACCGCGAGCCGCCGCCCATCGCCGCCGCCTCGGCGGCAGCCAGCGCCGAGATGGTGAGCAGGCCGACGGTGAAGGAGGCGCACGCCGTGACGAACGGATCGGGCAGCGCGTGCCGCCGAAGGTTCGTGTTGATGCCATTCTGTGCGACCAGGCCGACGCCGGTGCTCGCAGCGAGCGAGAGCGCCGAGAGCGTGCCGAGGAGGCTCGGCGGCGGCGGCAGCGGCGGTGGCGGTGGGCCGGGATGCGGCGGCGGCTCAGACAGCGTGCTGCCCGGCGGCAGCGGTGGATCGGGAGCCGGCGGCAGCGGTGGTTCGTGAGCCGGCAGCGGTGGATCGGGAGCCGGCGGCTGCGGATCGTGAGCCGGCAGCGGTGGATCGGGAGCCGGCGGCAACAAGAATTGGAAAAGAATTCCATGCTTCGACTTTTTTTTCCGAGCGTGACTGGGAAGTGGCGCTGTCCGCGGGCGCTATCCGGGTAAACGCCACTTTTACGAACACCGGCAACCAGACCTGGAAAAGAATTTTACGAGGTCCCACGCACGACACTAGGCACGGGAAAAGAATTCGTGAGCCCAACCCTTCAACCGGACGCGATCGACTTTTTTCTTTTCCGAGCGTGTCACTGGGCGGTCACTGGCCGCGGCTCGAGATTGAGGCATCCTTCGTCCCTCCGCCTGGCCTTGATCTGGGGGTGAGCCACGGCTGGCGCATTGCGCTAGCCTCCCCAAACGGCTCGATCATCGAGTACCTGGGACCTTCGGCCGGCGGTTACGACGTGTGCTGCAATTTTGTAGTGCGTCGCAATGCCAGCCCCGCCCGAGGAATGAGTCTGCGGCTCGCCCAGAGGCGGCTGCCTCGCGCCAGAAGCGGCGTGCCGCCGCCTACATCGCGCACGACTGCCCCTTGGCGAGCGGGGAGCCGCTTCACGTGCATGTCACAAAGCCGCTGCATCGCGACGAGGCGGGAGAATGGGCGGCGGTCCTGATCGTCGGAGAAGGTGCGGCGGTCGAGGCTCCTCCCGTCGCATGCGTGTCTGTGGCCTTTACGCTGTGATCGTTTACCCGGCGAAATTTGCGCAGCGTGTAGAGCCCACACACCCAGGCCACTCTCATGCAGATGCACAATCTCACGGCGCACGAGCGATCTCGCCCTCTAGCCCGCTTCTCATGACTCGTGCTTCACGTTGGGTGCTTCACGTTGGGTGCATGATGCATCCATCTAGGCAGATGACGGCGCGCGCAGACGCCGCGGCCCCGGCGGCCGCTGCTGACGCGGCCGCCGCCAACGCGGCGGCCGCCGACACCGGTGATGGAGGGGCTGCCGCGCGAGGAGGCGGCCTTCTCGGACAATCTCGGCGCATCTCGGCGCATCTCGGCGCATCTCGGCGCATCTCGGCGCATCTCGAGCAGGCGCTTGTCTTCTTCCGCGACGTGACCACCTTCCGCACCCTGCTCGCGGTGCTGGTGGGCCAGACGGCGACCATGGCGCCGCTGCTGCCGCGCGTGGTCGCCGAGCTGGTCGGGCCGCTCGAGCTGCTCGAGTTCGGGGGCCACTTCGTTTTGCTGGGCCTCTACACGCTGCTGCATTCGGTGGCCGAGGCGGGCGGCTCGCGCGGCGGCCGCCACAGCGACTTCTTCGTCGTGTCCGCCCTCGACGCGCTCGCGTTTGGAAGCGGCCTCGAGGCGGCGGAGGCGGAGGTGGAGGCGGCGGAGGTGGAGGAGGAAGAGACGCCGTGGTGGAGGCGGCCGCCGCGGACGTGGCCGCCGCGGATCGACGACTTTCAGCTCGTCGTCGGCGACGTGGTTGCGTCGTACAGCTCTGCGTTCGTGTGCGTCGACGTCCTCGCCGCGGGAGGGGGGGAGGGCTGGGTGGCGGAGGGGTCGGCGGTCGCGAGCGCGTGGATCGTCGGCGCCGCGGTGACCAACGCTTGGGACCCCACCGCCGTGCTGCCGTCGCTCGGCTACGCCAACGCCCTCGCCTGCGTCGCGCGCGCGTCGGTGGACTTTGCGTCGACGCGCGTCCTCCTCGCGCTCGCGGGCGCGGTGCTCGCGCGCCAGGCGGTCGACGTCAGGCTGCTGACGCTAGAGCTCGTGGTCGGCGCCGCGAGCGTCGCGGCGTGGAGGAGCCTATACTGCGCGACGAGCGAGGACCGGAGGTGAGATAGCGTAGGTACGCAATATAAATTATGTATGTAAAAGATGAGTGCAGTCGAGAGGACAGGGGAGGGACGCGGCCAGAAAGAGGGCGGGCGCCGAGGTTCGAAAGCCGGCGCTTTCGCGCGTTCCAATTCAGCAGAACAAAAAAGGCTCGAAATGTGACTGTCTCTGTGCGATTTCGGGCCCGGGGGGTTGTGCGTTTATATTGAGCGCCTCCCTCTCTCTCCGCCTCTCCGGCTGCGCCGCGCCTGACCGGTGCGGCCTCCGAGCGTCGGCGTCTTGCGCGCGGGATGATAGGGGTTTTGCTCGCGTGCCCGCCTTCCCTGGGACCCCGTGTTGCGTGACTGTCTCTGTGCGATTTCGGGCCCGGGGCGGTGCGTTTATGTGTGTGAATGACCGGTCTCAATGTCCCACCCCCCTGCGCGAGGGCCTTCTAGGCCCGCGGGTAGTCTCACCCCATCCCCAGGGCCTCAATTGACCCCAGACAAGGTTTTGAGGGAGCGGCCATAACAGGTGTTATGGCTGTTATGGCTGGCTGCTCATAACACCCCATAACACCTCATAACACCTCATAACACTCATAACACCTCCCACTGGTTGTTATGACAGCCAGCATAACAACCTCATAACAGCTGTTATGTGTCCCACGGATTTTTCTTTTGGAGCCCCGCCGCGCGTATCCCGGAACGGTAAAATTCTTCTTTCGGAGCGCCCGCCCCGCGCCGCGTAGCTACTACCAGCCAACCATGGCCTACCGGATGAGGATGTTCAAGAGCCAGAAGCCCTCGTCACTTGACCTGCGCGTCTCCGACTTCAAGAGGATTCCCGGCTTCAACTATGTGTGCTAGAGTACGAGTTAGAAACGGGAAGCAAATTGCGTGAAGGGGGGGGGAGGGGAAGTCTTGATTGAGCAATCTGAAGCCATCGCTCAGGCTCAGGAGGCAGGTTGATGTGATTGAGTTTAACTTGAAAGAGAAAATATTTGGCGATCGATGCCGAACCTCGCGCGCGCGCGCGGCAGCGCGCGAAGCAAAAATTCCAGCGGCGAGCAGTTCGGTGTGGCCTCTCGGGCCATAACACCGTGGATCCGAGACGGCTCTCTCATAGCAGCCCATAACATGTTATGGGTGTTATGGGTGTTACGGGGCCGGGCCCCATAACACGATAACACCCATAACACCCATAACATGTTATGGGCTGCTATGCCCCGAGCAACACCATAAAAATAACTGTGAGTGGGGTGCAGGCCTCCAGGGCTCGCGCCTCAACCTCTCACAGACAGCGCATAGCGCCATAGGACGTATTTTCTTTCACACTCACACACTCAGGTATTTTCTTCTCATAACAAGGCTGTGAACAGCGCCCGGAGTTGTGCGTTTATGTGAACAGCGCCGGGTGTAGATTCTGTGCCCAGGGGTGCTGCGTTTTTGCGCCGCTGTGCGAGATCGTCGCCGTCGGAATGTGCAAGCCACCGCTGCTCGACCGGGACAACCAGGCTCCCGCTGACGAGGCTGACGAGCCAGAGGACCTCCAGACCGCCTCGGAGGACTCGGCTCTGAAGCACCGGCTCGACCTCCAGACGGGCGAAGACGGGCTCTCTGAGGAGGAGGCGGCGCGCAGGCTGCTGCAGCATGGGCGGAACGAGCTGCCGGACCTGCGCACGCCCAAGTGGCGTATATTCCTGTCTCACTTCACCGGCATCATGCCCGGCACCATCATTATTGCCATCATCATCGAGGGCCTGCTGCAGGCGCCGCCGCCGCCGCCGCCACCACCGCCGCCGGCCCGCCGCCCGCCGCCGCCGCCGCCGCCTGCCGCCCGCCGCCCGCCGCACCTCCCACCCCGCCGTGCGCACGCGCCCGGCACCTCAATACTCTCGGCTCCGCCGCGACCCTCCCCTCCACATTGCCAGTCTCCCTCCCTGCGATCGCCCACAGAGAGAGCGACGCCGTCTCTCCTCCGACGCCTGCGCCAGAGAGCCCAGAGACACCGCATACTCTGCGCGCCGTGCAGGAGTGGCCCGACATGAGCACCCTCACCGCGCTGCTCCTCCTCAACGGCTTCGTCGGCTTCTTCGAGGACATGCGCGCCGGCGACGCCGTCGCCGCCCTCAAGGTGCGCACAAGAGCTGACCTCTCCCCCACCCCCCCTCCTCCTCTCCCCGCGCCGCCCCTGTGCTCTCCAACCCGCGCCCTCCCTCGCCCCGCCGCCAGGCGTCTCTCAAGCCCGAGGCGCAGGTCAAGCGGGCAGGCGCGTGGCGCAAGGCAGACGCCTCCCAACTCGTCCCGGGAGACCGTGTCGCCCTCGCCGCCGGCGCAAACGTGCCCGCCGACATCCTCTTGGGTCGCGGGATGCAGGTCCAGGTAGACCAGGCGGCGCTGACTGGCGAGTCGCTCCCTGTCTCCCTCGGCGAGGGAAGCCTGGTCAAGATGGGCTCGACGATCGTGTCTGGCGAGACGGAGGGGCTGGTGGCGCACACGGGCGTAAACACATTCTTCGGCAAGACGGCGGCGCTGATCGGGTCGACGCACGACGTGGGCAACTTCCAAAAGGTGATCCTGCGCATCACGCGCGCGCTCCTCCTCTTCTCCTCCCTCCTCGTCACCGCCGCCGTCACCTACCTCTCCCTCACCTTCGACGGAGAGGGCTACGGGGTCTGGCCCGCCGTCTCGTTCGGCGCCGTGCTGCTCGTCGCCTCCATCCCCATCGCGATGCAGGTGGTCTCTTCACACCTCCTCTTCACACCTTCCTCTTCACACCTTCCTCTTCACACCTCCATCCCGATCGCGATGCAGGTGGTCTGCACGGCGACGATGGCACTCGGCTCGCGCCTCCTCGCCGCGAAGAAGGCGATCGTCGCGCGGCTCGCGTCGATCGAGCAGCTCGCCGGAATGACCGTCCTCTGCTCCGACAAGACGGGAACACTCACCCTCAACAAGATGGTGCTGCAGGAGGTGCTCTCGTACGCAAAGGGCGCAGACGACGCGGCCATCCTCGCCCTCGCCGCCCTCGCCACCCGCTGGAAGGAGCCTCCCAAGGACGCGCTCGACACGCTCGTCCTGGGGGCAGAGTGCCTCGACACCGCGAGCCTCGACAGGCACGAGCAGCTCGACTTCACACCGTTCGACCCGAAGCTGCGCCGCACCGAGGCGACGCTGCGCGGCCCAGACGGTGGCGTCTTCGACGTCGTCAAGGGGGCGCCCGACGTGGTCCTCCGGCTGTGCGACGAAGCCAACCGCTCCTCCATCGGCGCCGTCTTCGCCGCGAAGGTGGAGGAGCTGGCGCAGCGCGGCATCCGCGCGCTCGCCGTCGCGAGGAGGCCCGAGGGGTGCGGGATGGAGATGGTCGGGATGCTCACCTTCCTCGACCCGCCGAGGCCAGACACGAAGCGGACGATCGAGCGCGCGATGCAGCAGGGCGTCGTCGTCAAAATGATTACCGGCGACCACGGTGCCATCGCGCGCGAGACGGCGCGCGCCCTGGGCATGGGCGACGAGATTGGCGCGTCGGACAGCCTGCCGACCATCTTGCCGGGCGAGGAGGTGCCGCTTACCCCTGCACGCCTCCCAGACACACACCTCCGAGTCGCCTCGCAAACACCAGACACGGTCCTCGGCGCACCGAGGGGAGAGAGGGGAGGGAGGAGAGGGGTGCAGTGTTTGCGAGGCTGTGGCGGTGCGCCCAACATGCACAACGTGTGCCGTGACTGACCTGCCCGCGACTCTTCCCGCAGGTGCCACGCACGCTCGGCCGCGACTACGGCGCGATGATCGAAAAGAGCGACGGGTTCGCGCAGGTCTTCCCCGAGCACAAGTTCCTCATCGTCGAGGCGCTGCGCCAGCGCGGCCACTCGGTGGGTATGACTGGCGACGGCGTCAACGACGCGCCCGCCCTCAAGAAGGCCGACGTGGGCATCGCGGTGGAGGGCGCGACCGACGCGGCGCGCGCGGCGTCCGACCTCGTCCTCACCGAGCCGGGCCTGTCGGTCATCGTCGACGCGATCGTGATTGCGCGCTGCATCTTCCAGCGGATGAAGAACTATGTCATCTACCGCGTCGCGTGCACCTTCCAGCTGCTCCTCTTCTTCTTCGTCGCCGTCTTCGCCTTCCACCCCCAGCAGTACGACGCCGCGCACCAGCTGCTGCCCGGCCACCCTAACGTCTACCCCCTCCCCACCGCCGACCTTGGCAGCGGACCCGGCGGCGGCGACTCCGCCTGCAGCGCCGTCCAATGCAGCTACAGCGACATCGGCGACTTTGGCAGCGGAACCGACGACTCCACCACCTGCGGCGGCGTCCAGTGCAGCTACGGCTTCCGCATGAGCGACGCGGAGGCCCGCCAGCGCCGCGCACCTTGCCGCACCCCCCCCTCCGCCGCACACCTGCCGGCCGCTTGTCCCGCTGCAGCCCGCTTGCCCGCTCGTGCCCACACCCACCCTCTTCTCCCGGCCCTGCGACCCTCGAGCGCACTTGTGGAAGCACCCCGCACACCCGCACCGCCGTCTGCGCGCACACAGGTCCCCTCGCACACAGGTCGGGCTCGCGATCCCCTCCACCTTCAACTTGCCCGTGGTCGCCCTCGTGGTGATCGTGATCCTCAACGACGCGACCATCATCTCGATCGCGTACGACCACGTCGTCCCCTCGCCCCTCCCCGAGCGCTGGAACCTCCCCGCCCTCTTCCTCGTCGCGGGCTGGATCGGCCTCGTCGCGTGCGGCTCGTCGCTGCTGCTGCTGCACTGGGCCCTCTCCTCCGAGGACCCGGGCTCGCCCATCCGCCGGATGGGCGTGCGCGAGTCGCTTTTGTACGGGAAGGTCCCCCCCCCCCCCCCCCCCCTCCCTCCCCGCAGGGCCGCCTCCTTGCCTCATGGCCGCCTCTCCCTCCTCCAGCCCTGCTCCTCACTCCCTCAGGTGGTCCTATGTGCGTGCGCCTGTTGAGGGGGACATTGATTGTTAGGTGGTTGCCATGATGTACCTCAAGATCTCGCTGAGCGACTGGTGGACGATCTTCGCCGCGCGCACCCAGTCCTTCTTCTTCACGCGCGCCCCCTCCAAGATCGTCTTCGCCGCCGCCTCGGTCGCCACCCTCGCCTCGACCGGCCTCGCGGTCAGGTGGCCCTTCCCGGCCGAGCGGTACGACGAGAGGGCAGATCTCGACGCGCAGGAGCCAGCCCCTAGACGCCGGGTGCAGGTCTCCCCGGGCGTTGCACTCGAGAGATGAGACGCGCACTCTGCCCCCGCCCTCCATTGCATCCCACGCTCTCGTCCCTTTCGATTCGAGAGGGCTCGTCGCCACAAACATGCATCCCGACTCGCTCGCGCTGCAGGAGCCCGACAGCCAGCTGATCGGCCTCGGCCTCGAGCACGTGCTCTTCACGTGGGCCTTCACGCTGGTGTGGTTCCTCATCCAAGACGTCTGCAAGGTACTCCTGTACAAGCTCCTCTACACCTTCGACGTGAGCGGCATCCGAACCGAGGCCGAGGCGAACGCCGCGCGGAGGGCCAAGAACGAGGCCATCCTCGGCAAGCAGCCGAGCAAGAGGGGCGCGCGGGCCGGGGGAGCGCGCCGCAAGGCGAGGCGAGGCGAAATGCAGCTCGCAGAGATGCCGCTTGAGGTTGAGCTCGAGGTGTGAGACGGACGCTACGGCTTTAACACGCGTGACGCGCCGCGGGCGTGCAGGACCTTCTGTTGTTTGCGCGCAAAACTCGGTTTATTTTATGGTGTCTCGTTCTTCTCTCGAGTGTGTGAGAGACTGAGAGAGACCAGAGTGCAGAGAGTTTGGTTGTTAGTGATGGAGCGGCCGCACATTGCCCACACACACCATGTCCCCCATTTGAGCGGCCGCACACTGGCTCGGTCCCCCCCTGCACATCTAAAGCCATGGCCGACCCCCCCCCCCAGCCAATCGTCGTCAGTACTGCTACGCATATGCACGGAGGCCCATATGCATACGCATCACATTACGCCCTCTCGGGAATACGTAAACTCGGTGCGTGTACGTCACTTGCCAGTCCAAATGCGTCGCATTACGCAGCCCGTCGAACGCCTCCCCCTTCAAAAATAAATAGAAAACGTCAATACATACACGTAATCATCGCGTGCGTGACGGTGCGATGGCCCTGTGGTTGCCTCATACGTACCACGTGTCACGTATACGGATTATGGATCTCCGCCGGTGCGCCGCGGCCCGCGGGGGGGCGGGGCGTCTTCGACGTATCACGTATCCGCATTACGCATACGTCCTTTTCACCGCAAAGCTTTGCCCGGGGGACGGTGCAATGGCCCGCGCGGCGGGTGCCTTACGTACCACGTCTCACGTTTACGGATTATGTATCTCGCCCGCGCGCGCCCCCAAGCCCCCCCCCCCCCCTTACGTATCACGCATACGCATTACGCATTACGTATTTTTCTTTTTGTGCTCGCCAAAACAGATGATTGCCTGGCAAATGATTTCAGGCCACGCCAGCCTTGTTTCAATCGAATACGAATCCCAATTGTCAAAGTTTTGCGAATCTACGTGCGTCCGTTGCATGATGGCCCCGCCGCGGACCGCAGCGACAGAACGCATCGCGCTGATCCCAGCCGTCCGCAAGGACAGTGCGACTGGCTACAAGAACGTGACCTTCAGCCGCAGCAGCAAGAAGTTCAAGGCGGAGGCGAATGCTGGCGGCAAGGGTGTCCACCTCGGCTACTTCGACACCGTCGAAGAGGCGGCCACCGCCTACGCTCGGTCAGAGTACGGCCGCGCCGACGCCGCCACGCTGCTGCAGCCTCGCCCCGCTCCCACTCCCGCTGGCGCCGAGGCGATACGGCAGGCGGAGAGGGAGGGCCTCACCCTCACCGCCAGTAGCAGCAGCAACACCGGCTATAAAGGCGTCTGCTGCCGCCCGAAGCAGCAAGGCAGCAAGAAGTACCAGCTGAAGGTGATGATTGGCGGCAAGCAGGTCACCCTCGGCTGGTTCGCCACCGCCGAGGAGGCGGCGCTCTTCTACGCCCGCAGGGAGGCGGGCAGGGACACCAGCGATCTCACCGCGCCGCCACCGCCGTCCTCAACCTCTGCGGAGCTGCCAGCGTACGAGCTCAGCATTTTGACGCCTGAGCAAATGGCCGCCAATCGACATATAGTCCACCGTCCAATTTGGACTATAGTCGAGCGCGTCGGAGAGGTGTTTGGAGACAGGCTCATGATTATGCAGCAGCCCTAGCGGCAGCGCCAACTTATGGCAGCCCGAGCGGCAGCGCCAGTGCGCGCACATAAAGGGGGGTGGGTGGGGGGTTAGGGGGTGGCTGTCGAGGGCTATGCCCGAGTCTGTTGTTACCAGCGCACATACAACCCTAGCCAACTTATGGCAGCCCGAGCGGCAGCGCCAGTGCGCGCACATAAGGGGGGGGGGGAGGGGGGTTAGGGGGTGGCTGTCGAGGGCTATGCCCGAGTCTGTTGTTACCAGCGCACATACAACCCCAGCCAACTTATGGCAGCCCGAGCGGCAGCGCCAGTGCGCGCACATAAAGGGGGTTGGGGGGGGGATGCGTAATACGTATGCGTAATACGTGGTGCGCAAGCCCTCTCCGACACCTTGGGCGTGCAAATGCGTAATACGTATGCGTAATGCGTGAGGCGTAACCCCCGTCGGCCGCCACTTCTCACTCGAATCCGGAATGCGTGTGCGTAGTACGTGGTGCGGAGGCCCTCTCCGACACCTTGGGCGTGCGAATGCGTAAAACGTATGCGTAATACGTGAGGCGTAACCCCCGTCAGCCACCACTTCTCACTCGAATCCGGAATGCGTGTGCGTAGTACGTGGTGCGGAGGCCCTCTCGGACACCTTGGGCGTGCGAATGCGTAAAACGTATGCGTAATACGTGAGGCGTAACCCCCGTCAGCCACCACTTCTCACTCGAATCCGGAATGCGTGTGCGTAGTACGTGGTGCGGAGGCCCTCTCCGACACCTTGGGCGTGCGAATGCGTAAAACGTATGCGTAATACGTGAGGCGTAACCCCCGTCGGCCACCACTTCTCACTCGAATCCGGAATGCGTGTGCGTAGTACGTGGTGCGGAGGCCCTCTCCGACACCTTGGGCGTGCGAATGCGTAAAACGTATGCGTAATGCGTGAGGCGTAACCCCCGCCGGCCGCCACTTCTCACTCGAATCCGGAATGCGTGTGCGTAGTACGTGGTGCGGAGGCCCTCTCCGACACCTTGGGCGTGCGAATGCGTAAAACGTATGCGTAATGCGTGAGGCGTAACCCCCGTCGGCCGCCACTTCTCACTCGAATCCGGAATGCGTGTGCGTAGTACGTGGTGCGTAGGCCCTCTCTGACACCTTGGGCGTGCGAATGCGTAAAACGTATGCGTAATGCGTGAGGCGTAACCCCCGTCGGCCGCCACTTCTCACTCGAATCCGGAATGCGTGTGCGTAGTACGTGGGGCGTAGCGCGCCTTGAGAGGCACACCCCGATCGGGCACGACACCGAAATACGCGACGTCTGGCCGACGCACTATGGATCGCGGGCGCGTATTTACATAACATGGCCGATCTGTGCATTCTGGGCGATTACATATGCGTAGCAGTACTGACGACCTCCCCCCCCAGCAGCAGCGCTCTGCTGCTGGGGGGGTCCGGACCCCCGCCCCCCAGCAGGAGCGCTCTGCCTGTGGCAGTGGGGGGTGCTGGCATCTCTGTACAGACAGCAGCTGTAGCTGTAAAGTACATGTCCACATGTGTTCCAGTGGTGAGAATTTATGGTCGGCACCAAAATCAGTGGTCTCACCGGCGGGTCCTCCTACTGCCAACCGGGCTCGAAGGCGCGGTGAACACAACCGCCTCGAGCGTACGCTCAAACACGAGCCGAGGGTGGAGGGGGGGCGGCGGCGAAGAGAGCTGGGTCCGTGCGCTCTGCTGCTGGGGGGGTCGGGACCCCCCCAGCAGCAGAGCGCAGGACCCGGGTTCCTTTGCGGGGGCCCCCCTTTAACCTTGGGTCGGGTTTAGCGTACCCCGAGGGGTTTTTTTCCCGCGCCCTTTAACCCGGTTGTTATATGGGGCCCCCCGGTGGAATCCATTTTTTTTTGTGCCACTTATTTTTTCCCCCGTGGAATAGGGTGGTTTTTTTTTTTTTCTTA